>NW_024425563.1:54651979-54655674 GCF_017311325.1 Ursus maritimus | reverse complement strand
TGCATTTAGACACCGGATCTATTTGCATTTTACCATGGGTCATCAATAAATAAATAGAATGTTGTTTTTTGTATTTTAAGTTTTTTTTTTCTCTCAGAGGAAGATGTAAAAAGGAATTAACTGACTGTGATTCTGCAAGTCAGTTTGATCCCCGTATTTTTATTTCTAAAGACGTTCTTAAAATTCCTCTGGTTGTTAACCATTTTAAAATGGAGAAAGTCCATAATGATGCCTTTCCTTTCAGTGGCTGATTGGCACGACCTCTCGAGAATGCATGCATGAAAAAATAAAAATAAAAACATTCTTCGTCAAAAAAAAAAAAAAAAGGAACACAAACAACTGTTCAGACTTCTATCAGAATGTAGAGGTGTGAGGATGGTGCCGCTGCCCGTCTGGGAATCACTGTCCACGGGCCTGTCTCGCTTTCTCTTTTAAAAGTGCGCCCCACGCCCTGTTTCTTTGAATTTGGGTTCTGCTCTTCTAATTTCCAAGAAAATCTTTGGCATATATATTTAAATTTTAGTTATCCAGCTCCAGAGTCTCTAGACTGTCCATTTTCTCCTTCTCTGGAAACAATGACATCTGCAAAAACCCAGAGGGGGGAAAGTTGGTTATTGTTTAGGTCTTCGTGGCTGTTTTCTAAGACTAGTGAGCACTGTCCTTATCACCACTACTGAGAAATTACGCTGAACAACCTGGAAGGATTTCAGCCCAAGGGCAAGAGGAAGTGGGTGGGCGGAAAGAAGGAGGAGGTGGAATTTGGAAGCATTTGTTTTAAGGAGAACGAAAACTTCAAGCCAAAAGAAAAGGAGGCGCTGGCAAGAAAACCGTCCTTCTAGCCCTGACCCTTGAATCTCTCCCAGTCTGCCCTCCTGTCCGTCACGCACACTCACGCACACGCACACGCCTCACCGGGGCGCATCCCCCTCTCCCTAGCGCCGACCGACCTGCCTTTCAGGGACGGTCAGGGGATGAGGTGGCGGTGCCAGGCTGGGTGGGAAGGCTGAGAGGGGGGTGGGAGAGGGGGCTGAGGAAGGCAAGGTGGACGGGGAGCCGCGGCCCGGCCGTCAGTCCATCTGCCACCTGAGCGGCGGAAAGGCGAAGGGGCGCAGAGGCGCCGGTCCTTACCTAGGTCTCCGGCCCTGCCGAGGGGGTGGGGAGCTCCGCCTGCTAGTGGGACGCGGACATGGACCAGGCCCCCTCCATCCTCCAGACCGAGAAGGCGTAGCTGAGCCGCTCGTGGGCCACATAGCTGCAGCTTGCCATCTTGGAGTCCAGCTCGTCGCTCTGGAGGACCTGGTAGAGGAAGTCGATGTACCTGGCCGCCAACTTGAGGGTCTGGATCTTGCTCAGCTTATCCGAGGGCAGCGTGGGGATGATTTTCCGCAGCGCGGCGAACGCCTCGTTCAGCGACTGCGTGCGCTGGCGTTCCCGCACGTTGGCCATGACCCGCTGCGTCTGCAGCTCCTCGTACGACTGCGGGCTCCCGCCGCCGCTGCTGCTGCCGCCGCCGCCCGCGCCGCCGCCGCCGCCGCCCGCAGACTTCTTGCCGCGCTTGCCCTGCGCCGGGCTGCCCGGCTCGTCGCCGCCTCCGACGCCCCCGCCCGCGGCCCCGCCGGGCCCCGCGCCGCCGCCCGCGCTGCGCCGGCTGCTACGCCGCTTGCGCCCCCCGCGCTTGCCGCTCGGCGGCTGCTGCCGGTCCGGCTCCTCCTCGCTGTTGCTCAGGCTGTCGTCGGCCGGCGAGACTGGCGAGCTGGACACTTCCTGCATCATCTCTCAGGTGGCAACGCGCGGCCTCGCAGGCCCGGGGCAGAGGGGCGGCCCGGGAAAAGGAGGAGAGCCGGGCGCCTCAGCCCGCCAGCTTCCCCCGCGCGCGGCGCCGGCCCGGGCGGTGCGGCCCGCCGAGGAGGGAGCGGGCGGAGGGACGGGGAGGATCTCCGCGGGGAGGGCGCGCGGGGGAGGCGGGGAGGGAGGCGGGAGGGGGAGGGGACGGTGTGGATGGCCCCGAGGTCCAAAAAGAAGGCGCCCAACGGCTGCACGCACACCCTGCTCGGCCTCTTGGAAACGCTGCCGGTGCCGGCGAGCCCGCGAGGTGTCTGGGAGTTGGACGAAAGCTGCAGACTTGGAGGCTCTTATACCTCCGTGCAGGCGGAAAGTTTGGGGGCAGCAGTGTCATTGGCCTGACGTGGGGAGGAGGGACTTTTCGAAGTTTTATAGGAAAGTTTCCGCTTTCCAGCCCCCCTTCCCCGTCCCCACCCCCCTTCCTCAGGGTCTAACAATTCGTTCTCCCAAACCATTCAAAAACGACCTGGCTCCGGCGGCCGGCCCCTCTGCCCGCCTCCTTGCTGCCCTCCCCCTTTCCTCCCTGCCGCCCTCCTCAGGAGGGCGCGGGGCGATTTCCTTCCGCGCCGGAGCGCGCGGGCCGCGCCCCCGCACCCGAGCGCAGCCCCGGAAAGCGGCCGGAGGGGACCTTTCGGCCGCGGTGTCAGTCCCTCCCGGAGTGGCTGTGACAGCAGCGGCAGCAACAGCTTCTACGCAGTGGGTGATGTCTCATCTCGCCCCTGTACCCTCTAGGTCCGTGGGGCCGCTTTGGGATTGCTGGGGTGGGGGCAGTGGCAGGAAAACTGGCAACCGCGGAGATCCCCGCAATAGCCAGGTAGACGGGCTCCCAGAGTCGCAAAGGTCAAACCACCGCGGCTGGCCCTGAGGTCGTGGGCGTTTTTGAAGACGTGGCCGCGACGCGGGGACTGCGGATCAGTGCCCGGCCTGCTCTCACCCCTCCCTGAGAAGCATCTGGGCCTTCCTTTTCCCTCCACAGTGACCCAGTTTCAAGCTTCCTACCACGCAAAAGACGACACCTCCGACGGTGCTGGAGACCGCTCGTTCTTTCTCCGAAGTAGTCCTGTCCTTGGAGAAGGCACCGGGGCCAGAGAGGGACAGTGCAGCGTCTCCGCTGCGGCCCTGATCTCCTAAGCTGCCAGCCCAAGGTGGAGGACCCTGTGGCCTTTTCATCCCTACCCTACTCTCAAATAAAGCCCCACATTGTTACCTCTAAAGGTAGGCTCGAAAGAGAGTGAGATGAGGTTCCAGCCCCCGAACAAGCGCGCGGCTGACGGCTGTGAGAGGCACCTTCTCCACCCTTCATCCCTAGGAGGTGGAGTGGGCAGTCAAGCTTCGTGTGACCCATACGCGTTCCAGTTACTTGGACACTTTTATATTTTAAGCAGTTCTATCTAATACGTTAACGACAACGAGCGCCAGAGCCCCAAAGAGGGTGTTAATGCAGATTCTGGCAAGTAGGAGGCAACAAAAGTTGGTGGGCTGTAAGGGAAGGCGTGGGGGAAGAGAAGCCCCTCTTTGCAATGCCAGACTTGTTTCTCTTTTTTGGAACGACTTGGATAGAATAACCTTTTCGTGTTCATCCGTTAAGTTGCAAAGCAAACTAGAGGTCAAAAGCAGTAGTCGGTTTTCCCGCGGGGGGCGGGGAGATTTAGGGGTGCTGAGGTTGTGTGCCCTGCGCAGGCCGAGCTCCACTCACGCTCTCCCCAGACTGGACTGTCAGATGAGAATTAACTCAGCGAAAGGCCCCGTTCTGGGCCTGACCGGGGGTCTCGGCTGTGGGTGTGGGGTGGAGGAGGAGGGAGCCCAGGCGGCTGGAGGGCAAGCCCTGTGGCTGTGCCCCGCTGAGGCTCACA
>NW_024425563.1:54607165-54651969 GCF_017311325.1 Ursus maritimus | reverse complement strand
CCGGCTCGTCGCCGCCTCCGACGCCCCCGCCCGCGGCCCCGCCGGGCCCCGCGCCGCCGCCCGCGCTGCGCCGGCTGCTACGCCGCTTGCGCCCCCCGCGCTTGCCGCTCGGCGGCTGCTGCCGGTCCGGCTCCTCCTCGCTGTTGCTCAGGCTGTCGTCGGCCGGCGAGACTGGCGAGCTGGACACTTCCTGCATCATCTCTCAGGTGGCAACGCGCGGCCTCGCAGGCCCGGGGCAGAGGGGCGGCCCGGGAAAAGGAGGAGAGCCGGGCGCCTCAGCCCGCCAGCTTCCCCCGCGCGCGGCGCCGGCCCGGGCGGTGCGGCCCGCCGAGGAGGGAGCGGGCGGAGGGACGGGGAGGATCTCCGCGGGGAGGGCGCGCGGGGGAGGCGGGGAGGGAGGCGGGAGGGGGAGGGGACGGTGTGGATGGCCCCGAGGTCCAAAAAGAAGGCGCCCAACGGCTGCACGCACACCCTGCTCGGCCTCTTGGAAACGCTGCCGGTGCCGGCGAGCCCGCGAGGTGTCTGGGAGTTGGACGAAAGCTGCAGACTTGGAGGCTCTTATACCTCCGTGCAGGCGGAAAGTTTGGGGGCAGCAGTGTCATTGGCCTGACGTGGGGAGGAGGGACTTTTCGAAGTTTTATAGGAAAGTTTCCGCTTTCCAGCCCCCCTTCCCCGTCCCCACCCCCCTTCCTCAGGGTCTAACAATTCGTTCTCCCAAACCATTCAAAAACGACCTGGCTCCGGCGGCCGGCCCCTCTGCCCGCCTCCTTGCTGCCCTCCCCCTTTCCTCCCTGCCGCCCTCCTCAGGAGGGCGCGGGGCGATTTCCTTCCGCGCCGGAGCGCGCGGGCCGCGCCCCCGCACCCGAGCGCAGCCCCGGAAAGCGGCCGGAGGGGACCTTTCGGCCGCGGTGTCAGTCCCTCCCGGAGTGGCTGTGACAGCAGCGGCAGCAACAGCTTCTACGCAGTGGGTGATGTCTCATCTCGCCCCTGTACCCTCTAGGTCCGTGGGGCCGCTTTGGGATTGCTGGGGTGGGGGCAGTGGCAGGAAAACTGGCAACCGCGGAGATCCCCGCAATAGCCAGGTAGACGGGCTCCCAGAGTCGCAAAGGTCAAACCACCGCGGCTGGCCCTGAGGTCGTGGGCGTTTTTGAAGACGTGGCCGCGACGCGGGGACTGCGGATCAGTGCCCGGCCTGCTCTCACCCCTCCCTGAGAAGCATCTGGGCCTTCCTTTTCCCTCCACAGTGACCCAGTTTCAAGCTTCCTACCACGCAAAAGACGACACCTCCGACGGTGCTGGAGACCGCTCGTTCTTTCTCCGAAGTAGTCCTGTCCTTGGAGAAGGCACCGGGGCCAGAGAGGGACAGTGCAGCGTCTCCGCTGCGGCCCTGATCTCCTAAGCTGCCAGCCCAAGGTGGAGGACCCTGTGGCCTTTTCATCCCTACCCTACTCTCAAATAAAGCCCCACATTGTTACCTCTAAAGGTAGGCTCGAAAGAGAGTGAGATGAGGTTCCAGCCCCCGAACAAGCGCGCGGCTGACGGCTGTGAGAGGCACCTTCTCCACCCTTCATCCCTAGGAGGTGGAGTGGGCAGTCAAGCTTCGTGTGACCCATACGCGTTCCAGTTACTTGGACACTTTTATATTTTAAGCAGTTCTATCTAATACGTTAACGACAACGAGCGCCAGAGCCCCAAAGAGGGTGTTAATGCAGATTCTGGCAAGTAGGAGGCAACAAAAGTTGGTGGGCTGTAAGGGAAGGCGTGGGGGAAGAGAAGCCCCTCTTTGCAATGCCAGACTTGTTTCTCTTTTTTGGAACGACTTGGATAGAATAACCTTTTCGTGTTCATCCGTTAAGTTGCAAAGCAAACTAGAGGTCAAAAGCAGTAGTCGGTTTTCCCGCGGGGGGCGGGGA
Source organism: Ursus maritimus (assembly GCF_017311325.1). NCBI lineage: Eukaryota > Metazoa > Chordata > Mammalia > Carnivora > Ursidae > Ursus > Ursus maritimus. The sequence goes on along the minus strand of NW_024425563.1, from coordinate 54,650,056 downwards.
GATTTAGGGGTGCTGAGGTTGTGTGCCCTGCGCAGGCCGAGCTCCACTCACGCTCTCCCCAGACTGGACTGTCAGATGAGAATTAACTCAGCGAAAGGCCCCGTTCTGGGCCTGACCGGGGGTCTCGGCTGTGGGTGTGGGGTGGAGGAGGAGGGAGCCCAGGCGGCTGGAGGGCAAGCCCTGTGGCTGTGCCCCGCTGAGGCTCACAGTTTCAGTCCGGAAACCCTGGGGTCTGGAGCGCCTGGAGCTGGCTGAAGGGTTCAGACTTGGGGAAGTGAGGGCAAGAGGCATCCCTCTCTCCCGTGGGGGGTCAAACAGGGCTGTGCCTTCTTGGTAGGGGCGACTTGCAGGATTTGGCTATCACCATTTTTACAAATATTCAGAAACAATGACTACAGCATGCCAGCTGGCCTGCTTCGAGAGTCGCTGCCGTATTTTAAAATGAGATCCTCTCTGAAAATTAAGGATACCTCCACTTACTAGTATGCAGGCAGGTATCCTTAAAAGGAAGCACACCGTGATGGTCTGACACATCTTCTGCCTTTAGGATTTTATCTCTTGGAAGCTGAGAATAAGGCGGAAATTCTGCCACTCTCCCGTGTTCTCTATTATAAATCCGAATTAGCGATTATTCCACAATTTTTATTTGAAGGTCGTTGCAGAAATCTTGAAAAATTCCGCCTTTGCCTCTCTCTCTCTTTTTTAAAGATCGATCTCAAATCTTAATTTTGTTTTTCTTTTCCCTTTAGTTGAATTCTTAAAACTAAAGAGATGGGATAATTGGGCTTTTTCCTTTGTGGCTATGGGTAAGCAAGACAGGAAAGTGTGGGCAAAGTGTAAAGGGAAACCTTACCTGACCAAGGGGATTTGGGGTTGGGGAATGGAAATGAGGGCAGAGGAGCTAGAGGAGAAACCGAGTCCCCAGCAAGGCAGCAGCCAGGGATCATTAGCCAGCCGGGCTTGCAAAGTCATCAATCTCCAAGACTGGTTCTTAAACAAGTGAACCCAACCCTATTCTGGGCACTAAACTTATAGAGGATGAAGAGCGCCTGGCCATTGGGTACCAGGGATCCCCGGGGCTGAGGCTGCAGTCTGGACACCAGAGCGCTTACAAGGGAGTTTAAAATGAATGACCTAACCAGAACCATCCCAGCATGGAATCTTCCTGTCAGAGTCACGATGAATGACTTTAGTTCTGAGAAGAAATTTCTCTTGAACTCTTCGAAGGAGTGGAGGATGAGAATGAGAGGGTTTTGAGTGCCTACATGTTACTTTTTGAGCAGAAGGCTGTGGCTTGCCAAATGAATTTCCTCTCGCAATTTTTGGGGCTTGGGCTTGATACTCCCTACTTTGCAAACTGTAATATTTTATGGCCAGATTGTCCCACTCTGTTCATCTATAGATGTATCCTACCTAACATTTTATCTAACAATTTTCTTGTCTGCACTTGCTGGGGAAAGCAGACTTGGTTCGAAAATTTCAGCCTCTTAAAAACAGTTTTAGAAATTTCCCTTTGGAGCTGAACTCAGCTTGACTTGAAGGACGGTAGTGGAGATCTACCTTCTTTGGGAATACTGGATTAATTGGAATTAAATCATTGTGTCTACTTCTAAAATAAATTCCCTAAAAAAAATTAACTGAAAACAAAAAAGTTTTTCTTTTGCACTCGGATAATTCAAAACGAGCTTTGTTTTCAAAACTGCAAACTTGGCATGTTCATAGTCCTTCCTGAGGAATGTGTGCTGTGTTAAAAATTAAAAAAAAATACTGTTAGAAGAAACAAAGTTAGGAATTTCATACTGAGCATATGCAGTAAGTATGTATGTATCTGTATTCTTTCAGTTTGAATATGTATGTACTGGCATTCTCTTAGCAACAGTCATGTATAAGTACTTTTAGAGAAGGAAAAGAATCATGCATACACTATAGAATTGTTAGCAAGATAGTAAGTTTTGGAGTTGGGTTTGCACAAAAGGTGAGTATTTGAATCTGTTCGTCGTACTCTTTCTTCTTAGTCTTTGGATGGCCTACCACCTGTAGGTTGGCTTAGAGTTTTGTGAAATAATTTCTCTGAAGTGCATGAATGGAGCACAGGAGCATTCACACAGAAGGGGGCGCAAATTGGAAAAGGCTGCAGTTGAATGAGATTGTACATCTTAGATTTCATCTTGTTTTGAACACTCCACAGGGATTGCCTAGTTTGATATTGAAATAAGAAAATTTTATCAAAGTGGACTGTAAAGTTTGTGTCAGCACAAAGGGCTTCGATAACTACGGAAAAGCAGATTCTTTCTCAGCAACACAGGCAGCCTTAGTGATGTTTGAACACCTTGCCCTAAATAAGAGGTCCTTTCTTTCTCTTAATGATTGTTTAATTCATGAATTTAACTCATTCTGTATTTCTCCTTCTGAACTTCTTTAAGCAACTAAAGTTATAAAATGTGACACTTTCAATCTGAAATAAAATGAAAAAGGAGTAAATCAATTTTTCAAATAAATTAATCTTTAAAATAGCTGACATTCTGCATTCAAAATGAGGAAAAGGTAAAGAAGCCTAATATGCTGAACTTGTACGTAGAGAGGAATCCTAGTGTGGAAAGTATGGAGTCTGGAAGATCCCCTCCCCCTCCCCCCACCACACACCTTTTTTGGCTTATTGGGTGTGCAGGCTAGAGAGGTTGTGTCCTATCTTTGCTGCCAGTTAATCTTGGTGAAATATACTCTCACCTATTTCAGGGAGCTGCTGGAATTACTGAAGAAATAATGGAAGAAATATGTAGTTATTCACAGAGGCTTTTTTCATGGCCTTAGGCTTCCTACTTAGTAAGCATTTTTATCTTCTCTTTTTCATCATCAAGCAATTGAAATGGTTTATATTTTGTGTTTTTCCAGATAAATTTGCTTTTCTGATTACTCATAACCTTCCTCTCTCTACACTTCAAGGGATTTCCTTTTTTCACAAATGGCTTTTCCTGAAGTCTTAAATCCTATTACTGTTGTTTTGATGGATTCTTCCTGCACAAAACATGTTGTTTTTGCCAGTGACCACAAGAGGACACAATTTCCTAGAGAACTTTGTTTTAAAAGAAACAGAAGAAGAAAACTAACAAAATAGCAAAAGTACTGCATAATCTGTGACTGTCGTTTTGGGTACGCCTATTTGATTTCTGTTGCTTTTATTTATTAAAACATATACGCGGTTGGCATTCAAATCTTAGGTTTTTTGGAATATTTTTTCTTTTATTGTAGAATACAAAAGAAAAATGTTTATGAAAATATATTAAAATACTACCATTTTAAGGGAAAATGTTTACATTATTAGAATTTTGTACAAAACTCTGAATGACCTGGAATTTTGCTTTCTCATTTTAGAACCATGTTTGGCAATGTAAAACAGTTGTTTTGTTTTTGTTTTAATATGTGACTGTTCCAAAATACCTTTGAAAGTTTGAATTTTTAATTTCAGCATTTGGGATGTCTTTACGTGAAAAAATGCATGGAAATGATGTTTTATGGTTGCCAATTATATTTTAATGTATATCGTAGGTTAAGAACTAAATTATTTTTCAAAGATAGGGAAAAATAGGACATTTTAAAGATACTGACTCCCCACACTTCCCCCAAATTATTATGCACACCGTTTAATTTAACATCACTTTCTTCTTTCCTATTACTTCTCAAAAACAGTTTCAGAGTGTCCGATTACTCTGTAAATTAAAATACATTAAAATCACTTGATATTTTTCTAGAAGAATTTTATAGTTCTGGTACGGTGCCAGTGACAACCAGGCTGGGGAATCCGCGCTTCATTTGGAACTCAATGCTTTTGTTTTGCATTTGTATCTTCTTGCAGATACATTCCAAATCACATTTTAGAGACCCTGCCGGAGGAACTGAGCAGTGGACCAAAAGACCTGGAAAGAGAAGAGAAAAAGACAAGAAGGGAAGAACAGAGTGAAAATAGGAGGCAATCAAGAGAGAAAAGAATGTGAAAAGAGTGAAAGAGAGAGCTGGAACAACTGACCAAGACCGATAGAGAAAAAGAATGAGGCTTGACATGTAGGGGTCAATGATGAGAGAAAAGGCTTAAACCACAAGAGACAGAAAGAAGTGCACTTAGTGGGAAGCAGAAAATCTCCAAGATTATTTGCCTCAGTTTCTGCTCAAAGAGACTGTTGTAAGTAGCTACCTGTCCCTTGGTGTAGGCATTTAATTTTAAAAATCCCTGTCCTTCTCACTGAAGTCCTAACAAGAAGTAAGGAACTGGGTGGAGGGCCATGAAACTTTTAATTGAGGTTAGTACTCATCTAATAGATATGGTCTATCCAGAATTAGAGTAAAGATGATACATATTGTCATTCTTGCCTCTCAAGATGGTGGAGATATCTGGGGGGACACTGATGCCATTACTCTGTGAAAAATGCTTTGAACCTCGGTAGGATTTTAGAAATTCTAGCTCATTATTTGTTTTCTATTGGACCTCCACGATGGAGATCAAACCTGGTGTTTTCCCCTGTGGTTAGCCAAGATCAGTACCTTTGCCTTCCCCACCTCAGATACCTCTGGGAAGACATCGCTGTAAGGGATGCATTTTATTCTAACTCACCCCTAATCAAGACCTTGAGAGATTGTAAGGTTCTGGTTCTGCCTAATGGTGCATTCAGAAGACCTGAATTCTGGTTTCAACTGGCACTAATTAGTTACAACACATTTATTGACTCTTTAACAAAAATGTGTCCATCTCTAATTATGTTAGGTGCTTGGAGTAAGAAGATTTAGTCCCCAACATCAAGGATATCACAGTCTAATGAGAAGTAAAACAGGAAAACAATTTTGTAACATGGAGAGTTGTCATAGATGTTTTCAAAGAGTGCCAAGGGAGGACCCTGGACCTGGTCTGAGGTGACAGGATGCTTTTGTGTGTTGGGAAATTACCTCACTGCCATGGTAGCCTCCAGCTATACTTCCAGGAAGCCTGTCCCAGAAAGAAACACACAGAAAGGCCCATAGACCAAATTAAGATGCACATGTCACATGGTTTATTAAGTCAACTTAAAACATACGGCAAGAAAAGGAAGTCGAGTAGGTTAATAGACTAGAATAGGTTGCAAACAGGCAGGAAGGGCCATGCTCCCCAAATCCTGGAGTACACAGGTTCACAGTGTTCTCTCCCCAACAGCCTTCCTTGCTGATGGGATGGTTAAGAGGTCCAAAGTAAGGGTGAGCAATGATGGATGGTGCCCGGAGGTAAAATAACTTGCTCTGTACAGAGGGCAAATACTCTCGTCCACAGCTGGAACTTGACACTTAGCCTCTGAGCAGCTATGGATTTATCTTTCTGTCTGGGCCAGAGGACAAGTGGACCAGGTAGGTCATTACCAACAGGGAGCCTAAGACCTCATGAATATGGGAATCCCTGAGAACCTCATGGCTATTTGCTGTTACATAGTCTTTCTTTCTTTTTTTATTTTTTATTTTTATGTATTTTATTTTATTTTATTTTATTTTATAACAATATTTTTTTATTATATTATGTTAGTCACCATACAGTACATCCCTAGTTTTTGATGTAAAGTTCCATGATTCATTACTTGTGTATAACACCCAGTGCACCATGCAATACGTGCCCTCCTGACTACCCATCACCAGCCTGTCCCAGTCCCCCACCCCCCTCCCCTCTAAAGCCCTCAGTTTGTTGTTACATAGTCTTTCTATCCCTTCCTACTTTAGTGATGTCTAAGATGTCTTTCAGGTTACTTATTTCCATACTTAATGTCATCTATTTTCTTTGTCTTATTTTTATGCTTAATTTTGTCTATTCTCTTCAGCAGAATTGGATATTCATAAATATTACAGGAAGCATACACTGCAGTGTTCCTGAAGTTCCTTTATCTTAGCTTTACTCTAGAAGGATGCATGGGGTGAACCAGATGAGAAGTAGAAAGGGTAGGAGGAAGGAAAGACACTGGGAGCCTCATGGGCAAAGGCAGGGGTGTAGGAGCCTGTGCGACCTGCTCAGGGGTTTGTAAGGAGTCTTGTAGGGCTGGAGATAGAAGAGGTGTGAGAATGGCTTGAAATGACACAAAGTTTAGATCACTAACTTTGTGTGCCATGCTAAGGAATTTGGGTTTTATTCTAAATGCAATTGGGGAAACTGAAGAATGTTAAACAAGGAAAGGACATGATCAGATTTATATTTTAGAAATATCACCCTGTGGACAGACAGTGCAGGGGATGGATTAGACAGCTATGTGATTATATTTAGGAAATGCTTACATCAACCCACAATATACATTATTTAAGTACATCAGTTTACTTATGAGAACTTACACCATTACAATAGCTATGGGGCATGTGGACAGGATGATATAAAGCTGAGAGAAAAGGACTGGATTCAAGGAGATTTGGAGACATCAGTGTCCTCATCTGTAAAATGAAGGAATTGGATAGATAATACGAAAAAGTTCAAAAATGTATAAACTTGAAAGGATTTTAGAAATTATGTAGTCTGACAGGTTTATAGATGAGAAAGTTTTCTCTGTGACTGCTTCTAACTCGACGATTTGGCAATATCTGGAACGTGAAGGTATTTTCCTAAGTGATGAGAATGAGTTTCCTTCTGGAAACTGCTTGTGGCCAACTGTGGGCCTAAACTTTTGTCCCAAAAATGAGTAAAATAGGCAGTAAAATGGTTTGAAGGGGAGCAGGAGAGGCTTCCTCCAAAACCACTTGCAACTCCCCATAGTCATGCTTTAAACCGGTCACTGGTAACTCATTAATTTGAGGCCTGGCATTGTCCTCTCCAGGCAGAGGCCCCAAGGTGAGGTAACACATTAGCTCACTAACACCTTTGAGTGAATTCAATTGTATGACATTTTTCTCAGGAAAGGAGGGGCCCCGGGTAGATGAGGGACACTGGGACAAATTGGAGAGCCAGGATTGAAAGTCAAGGAAAGTTGTGAAGAAAGGAATGATTGTAGTACTAAGGCCTTTGCAATTTTTCCAAGGCCTGTCCGAGCCTGCTCTTCAGTGTGGCTGATGTTGTCCAGTTCTCTCTTTTGGATTCAGTTCTAGATAGAGCACAATGAGGAAACAAGAACCCACTGGTCTCGTCTCATCATCTTGGTGTCTGCCAAGGTCTTAGAACCTTGAACAGTGTTTATCAAATAAGGCATACTCTTCTATTTCACTATCAGCTGTGTGTTAAGAGTGAATATTAATCACAATCTTTTTGCTTTAAATATAATGGACCTATTTAGATGTAGTTCTTTTCAAGAGTAGAACTATTTCTAGGGAGTATGAAATATATATAATGACTGAGAAGAAAAAAATAACCACTAGTAGTCATAAGCAACTTTAATGGCAATTTAAATTTCACAGCCAAGTTTTTGGGCTGGGGATAAATAATTGTTAAAAAATATTCTGAAGAGAAAGACAAAGATGTTAAATTTGAAACATATTGGCAGGCTCAGAATATCTGCAGAACAGACTCTGCAGATGAGTTATATTTAATTTATTTTTTAACAGGGCTATTCTCCAAAATAGCCAATAGTCTGATAGAATTATTGGAATCCACTTCTAGTTTCATGTAACATTTATTCACTATTATGTTCATTATATTGATTCTTACGTGAAAAATTGGGCACCCAGATATTTTATAGAGATTCATTAAAACATTTTATAGTACTTTCTTAAATACACATTTTAAGTGGGAGAGAGAGAATTTCATGGCCAACTTTAGTAAAACAGAATGACTGTTGGATTTTATTTGTGACCACGTCAGCAACAGAAGCTGCAATCACAAGGTGCTTTAGCATTTGTCATTTCCCTGAGTCAATAAGTATGGCAGGGGATCATATTACTGGAGAATAGAATAGAATAGAATAGAATAGAATAGAATAGAATAGAATAGAATGAAAGCATATTAAGAATCCACGTCATTTCTGTAGATTAAATCAGATGATCATTTTAGTTCAATTTATTATAAAATTCTTAAAACATTACAATTGCAGACCTGGAGAAACTACTTATTAAGAAAAGCACTTGAGTTAAATCAGACTGCTAGTGCTAGAAGATATTTTAAAAGTCCAGATCTCTTCTCCCTTTTCTGGCAAGAAAGAATGGTCATGGTGAACAGTGTAGTAGATGACAGCCCAGATTCTGGAGCCAGTCAGCCTGGATTCAAATATGGCTCAACTTCTCACTACCTGTGTAACTTTAGATAGGTTACTTACTCCTCCATGCTTCCTGGGAAGGAGAGAGAATAATGTACCTCATCATGGTTGTCACGATGAAAGAGAGTCATAAGTGTTTAAAATGGTGCCTGGCACTTGATATGTGTTTGCTATCATTACTTTAAATGAGGACTAAGTTATGCAGTACCTTGTAGACTGAGATGTAGCATTTGCATTCAATTCTAAGTGCAAAAGGAAGGGTTTAAAGGGTAAATGAGGAAAATAATTGGTGACTCAGTTCTGTTTGAAGAGCAACTGTTCCTATATTCCTGTCTCATTCCCTGAGGACTCAAAGTTCAGGATGGGGACACTAATTGGAGGAGGTTCAATAATTTATCCATGCCCTGGCTACTAAGAAATGGTAACAGGAGGCATATGATCTCCATTTTCCATAGTAGGTAGTGTTTTGTCTGAGCTAAAGATTCATATTCAGCTGTCCACTTGTTACGACACTTTCTCACAGACGTATTGAACTTATTGTCATTCTCGTATAACTTGTTCCTCTCACAAGTCCAGTAAATTATTTATCTCATTGCTTAGCCTAACAACCTAGGACCATGATCAATCCATCTCTGGCCCTCAGCCCACTCTCTCCTCCATCCAAATGATCATGAGGAGTGCTGTCTCCTACCAGACCGACAGACTGGTTACTCATGCAGTAGCAGGAAGTCAGTGTGGGGGCGGTGTATTCAGAAGTCCAACAGAGATGGCATTTCCAGAGTTCACACCCTTGAGACTCCGTGTAGCACGACTTACTGTTAAGTGGCTCCAATCAGAATCTGTTTCATTTGTTAGCATTTTCTTCCTGAGAAGCCTAATTGCTATGAGAAACCAGACTCTTCCCATATTCCTCATGGGCCCCATAATGTGCAAAATGCGCACTCCATAAGTATCTGTTTATTGATTATTACTCTCTTTAGAAATGTACGAAAAGTGCAGGTACGATCATGGTTAAATATTTCTTAATTTACCTCAGTGTTATCTTAAACTTACATTTTAGCCAATATACTCAAACAGCAGTAAAGTGGAATATTATCTATTCCTCAAAAAGCAGAGATTACAAACACTTACTTTAAAAATACTAATTTGGAGGGACGCCTGGGTAGCTCAGTTGGTTAAGCATCTGCCTTCGGCTCAAGTCATGATCTCAAAGTTCTGGAATCCAGTCCCGCATCAGGCTCCTTGCTCAGCAGGGAGTCTGCTTCCCCTTCCTGCTAGCTGCTCCCCCTGCTTGTGCTCTCTATCTGACAAATAAATAAAATCTTTAAAAATAAATAAATAAATAAATAAATAAATAAATAAATAAATAAAAATACTAATTTGGAGACTGTTTCCTCCCATAGATATTCAATCAAATATTACCATTAACTGGATTCTGAAAATGTTCAATAAACATACCTAGTCTTGCTATAGCTATATATGCCCCATATATACACGTATGTATGTATATACATATGTGTATAAATACACACATATATACATATATATCTCCACACATATTTAGCACAATTTTTTTTTTTTTTTTTTTTTTTTTTTTTTTTAAAGCACTAGCACAAATATTGGTGAGGGCGCAAAAACTACAGTAAAGCAAAAAAAAAATAAAACAAAAACATGTAAATTCCCTGTTTTATTTTCTTTGCAAAGAAGAAGCTGGAACAGCTGACCCTGAGATAGAAGACAAGGAAGACCTTCCAGCCTAATAGTTACAGAGAGCTGGAGGTTTGTATAAGGAAATAGTTGGGAGAAAGTACTGAGGGAAGTACCCAATCTGAGGCTGTGGCAATTTGAATGGGGAGGATAGTTAGTTCTTTGCTGAAATGTCAATCCTGCTCTTTTCTGATTCCTCAGGATGGCACAACCATTTAAGGAGTTGTCCATTCCAGTCATGGTGTGAAGGTATCACTCCACCACAAGTGTCAGAACTCAAGAGTATTCACTTGATGACATCCCCATGTAGAAGGAATAATGCTGACCCAGCAATGTGCCAAGGTCTTTGGGATGTATGGGCTTTTCTTTGAGGGGAACAGAGACTGGTTAGGAGGCTTTTGCAGTAATCTAGGTGAGAGGCAGTTATGACCCAAACTGGTTGGTTACAGTGGAGTTAGAAGTGGAGAGGGGTGACTAGATTCTAGATATATTTTAAAGGCAGAGCCGATAGGATTCACTAAAGGTAAGATATGAGGTGTGTGGGAGAGGCATCAAGAAGGACTTTAGGGTTTTTTGAGAAAAATAGGGGGGCATTGGCAACTACTGAGATGGAGAAGGCTGTGGTGGAACACATCTCAGGGGAGAGAGTTCCATTTCAGACATGTTGAGTTTGAGATGTTGGTTAGAAGTCCAAGTGGAATTGCTGGGCAGCAGTTGGACTTGGGAGTCTGGGGTTTGTGAGAAAGGTCTGGACTGGAGGTGAAATTCAGGATGTATGAGTGTATCAATGGCCTTTGAAGCTATGTAATTGCAGGAGATCATTATGGGATCATGTGTGAGGAAGAGATGAGTGGAGAAACCAAAGATGGTAATTATTCTGTAGAGAGAAAATAATCAGAAGGGGAATAGATGTTAATGGGGCAGTACAATTTTAAGTAGGGTGAAATTTATGAAATTAGAGATAAGTTATTTTCCCAAGAAGAAAGTAGGACAAATCAAGAAGAAGCAATAATGAATAATACAAGACATAAAATAATTCTCTGGAGCGGGAAAAATAATTAACACAGTTTACAGAATGGAAGGGCACGCTGTATTCCAAGCAAAGTGAATGAAAACAGGTCCATACCCACTAATATTTTCAGGAAAATGTTGAAGAAGGTAAAGAAACCATCCTGTAGGTATCCAGAGAGAGAACACAGATTATTTATTTAAAAAATAAAGGCTACTTAGGTCTTCTCCATAAGAACACGTGCCAAAAGAATGTCATAGTCCATGAAGTTCATTTAACCAGCCAAAGTCACACTTACACATATGGACAAGTGTGGAAAGACTCGGAAAATACCATTTTCCTCTTAACAACAACAAAAAGTCAAGTGTATTCTTAGGTTACTGAGAATGACACAAGAACATGGTGAGCAATGACACAAGGAAATACAGCAACCCAAGTGCAACCAGTTGTAAAAACGACAAGAGTAAACGTGAGACTAAACAAAAAATTCTTAAAGGAGAACATCTTAAAAAAATATTCATGTATTTATAAATAACACCTAATTCCAGAAAAAGATTTGAGGTAGATGACATAAATAGAAAAAAGTCAGCAGGAAGACATATATTAAAAATAAGCAAGATAACTGAATCAAAGCAAAAATAACCAAAAGAAAGCAAGGATATAAAGTAAAATGTAAATTAGCAGAAGAATGTCCTATGTATTTTTTTTTTTTGAGGACTTATATTTAAGATGCCGGGAATTCTAGTAGGCTAGTTGTCTTTCTTGTTCTGTGTATTTTTTTAATCATGGATCAGAAACTTGGCTCTAAGAAGTCTACTATACAATATGAACAGGGGTCACAAAAAATTGTAAGATCCATAGGGTCTGAGAGGGAAACACACACACACACACACACACACACACACACACACACACACACACACACAGTCCAGGAGAGGTCCAACTATTCCTGATACTGTGACCTGCCTGAAAGAAATTTTTTTTTTTTTACTTAATTGGAAAAGGAAGCATTCAGTTTCATATGACAATATTTTATATTAAATTCCCAACAAATTTCATAGCCTGTTCCCTTTTTAAAAATAATGTTATTTAACATAGGTTTATGATAGTATGGTGACAAAGACGATTTACTAACGTAACTAATGTTACCAAAGGCTAATTTCTTTCTGATTGTGGTTTAGTCCTGTCATAGATTTTTTAGTGTCTTGAATAATATATATACTTCTGACTATCCTCAGTAAATATTATTTTTCTTAGCTGAGATATTGAAAGTTATTGAGAAGTGATTTTGAGATTGTGCTCCCCGAAACTTGATAGTAAAATGAAGTAACCTAGGTTGCAAAAACCATTGAGCCCGACAATAACTTAAATGGAAAACATGCTTAATTTGAAAGCTTTGTTGCTCCTATTTGGAGGTAAGAGTATAATAATTAACGATTACCATCTTCTGTAATTTGGTACTAGTAGCCCAAATCTTCATTGTCAAAGAGAAAGTCACAAAAGACAGATGAACTAAAAGCATGCTAAATTTCTTATAATTTAAAATTTGAATTTAGATAAGATATATTTTAACTCTTTTATGAAAAATTGTATTGCATTCAAATTTATATTGTTTATACTATCACAGAATGACAATACTCTGAGTTGTGTTTTATAATGTATACAAGCTGATTTCTACTCTATCCCATCTCATGCTTCCTTTCATTTTGTAGAGCTAGACTGTTTTTCCCTTCTGAAACATCAGAATGGTACCCTGTGAGATGAGGCTACAGTGTGAAGAATTGTGGTGTGTTATAAAGAGATGGGGAAAAGGTATAATGTGTAGCACTCCCTCTTTCATATCAGCTTAACATGTTTAGAACAATTTCAACTTAGTCCTTGCCTATTTGTACTCGGGCCTTCGGCTTAAAAACTTGTGTAGTTTGAGTTCATTCTGCCCCTTCATGGTGCACGATATTAGTGAGTCAGGCACTGTCCCAGACACCTGGGAGGAAGAGATACATTAAGTGTAGGATATGGCAGTATAATAAAGAGATTAAAAAATAAAGTGGATTAAACAGCAGAGTTTATTTACTTTATTAAAAATTTGGATAGGTGTTACAGGCTTGGCTCAATGGCTCAGCCTTGTTGATTTAACTTCTTACTCTGTTGTCCGCAAAATATGACTTCTGCTTCATAGACCACATGGCCACCCCAGGTCTCATTTCAGTTTTGCATTCCAGCCATTGAGAAAGGAGAAAAGCCAAGGGAGGGTGTGTCCCTCTTTTAAGAGCCCTATCTAGAAATTACATGTGACTACTGCTTATACCCCATTAGTAGATCATAGTCCCATAGCCACACTAACTACAAGTGACGCTCTGAAATACAGTCATTAGCTGGATAGCCAAATAGTCAAATGTAACCTTCACAGGTTCTATTGCCAAAGGAAGAAGAGGAAAATGGATAGTTTTAGATAACTAGCAGGTTCTTTATCAAGAAGTGAGCATAACAGTCATGAACCTTGGCTTCAGTGTGGCTCTTAACTTAGAATTTACTCTTTTAGACCTGGTCATAATCTGCATGCTAGATGTATGGCCCTTTTACTCAGCCTGCAAGTGCTCCTCTTCCCAGCAGCCTCAACCTAAGGGCATTTAAGTATAAACTGCTACAGAACTTAAAATATATTAACTACATGTCTTCTATTATATCCCAATAGCTAGTGTTTCTATGGCTCCCACATATCCCATCCAGTATCTGCACAAGCTGGATGAATGAGGGACATTCTGCTGTGGGCTCATTTTAGGCAAGATATCTTAACCAAATGAGAAAATTGTGTTGAGAACAGAGCCAAGTCCATAGTAAGCATCCAATAAATAATTTGATAGATTTTTGTGAAATTGGTAATGAAAGTTAGCACAAGAACTGGATGCTGAATAGAGCAAGAAAACTCAATCCGATCTAGCCCAATTTAAATGTAAGCTGAGCCTACGTTATTGCTACTTTTCACTCTCTCCTCACTATGACATTTATGTGTTCAGGGCTACACGTAAGAATGACCGTGCACATTGGGGAAAGGGGAGTCAGGAAATTATTCACTTTCTTGATCATTTTGTCAACCTCTCTCTCCCAAAGGATATATTTATGTAGCACACTAACTTCACTAAACTGAACAAGATATATCTTCATGTTTTCTTTCTCTATAATTTCTGTAGAAAACATAATTCGCATGCATTTTAACAGAAGGAAAGACTCTAGAAAAGAAACTTTTAATTTTATATGCTAGAATATAAAATTTAGTCAATGAGTCCAAGAGAGTGACAGCATGAACAGGGGGGGAAAAAGCTATGTGGGAGAGACAGAAGGGAAGCAAGAGAGAGCTATAATGATTTTATTTTCTTGTTATACATAACCACTTATCCTTGTGGCATGAATGATCAATGAAGAACTAGTAGAACTGTAATACAGTGTAATTCATTGAAAGCCAATTACTAATGATACAGGAATATTAAAAAGCAACTACAACTAACTTGTAGCAAATCAGTCAGTGTGAAGGAAAGACAGATTTATGCAATAGTGAAGTAATCTAAAGAACATCCACGAAGTCAGAAACATAAGAATGGCCTTATACTTTAAGCTGATGATGAAAATGTTACAAATCTTTTCTTCTGACATGGAAGTTCTCCCAATGGTTTGAATTTTATTTCAGGAGAACCTCTATTTCTGAATTAAATGTCGTAAATCTGAGAATTGTATTCACTTTTGCCACTTCATCCATTCAGTAGTAAATTTATGGTCAGCCTCCATGAAATGTTTCCAGCCACCCTTGGATGCATAGTTTAGGTTAGTCTGAGTAGTACCCTTTCCTCTTAAAAGATGCTTCCTTAGGGTTTGTCCACACTACCCTCTTAGGAGTAGGACTTGGCATTTCTGATCTTGGTGCTGCTCTTGACACTGTTTTGGGTTCCTTGGCATTATAACTTGGCAAATTGTGTCTTATACTAGAATCGTATATAGATACAAACCAGGGTTAGTTTCAGCCTATACGTTGTGTTTTCCTTTGTGGAGATGATGAAATAAACACCTTTACAAGCAAATTTTCTCTGTTTTAAGGTTAAAATTTCACATTTAGAAGATCATCTCAATTTACTTTTAATTTTGCTGAGTAGCAAGAAAATGAAGTGAATAAGAAACGGAAAAAAAAAAAAAAAAAGGAAAGTAACTCTGTCCAGTAGCACAAAGTTGCGATATCTAGTTTGACTAGTAGGACACAGGTGCCAAAACACAGATTTATCTAATCCTTATATATTCCACACACACCCCTTTTTTCCCAAGCATCATGAAGGCAATAAGTATCATATATAGGGTACTTTAGCTGACAGTATACGATAGGATTCATTATGAATCAGAGACTCTAATGGAATGCATCCATGAAGGAAATATCAAGGATGATGTGGTCTTGAGGTGGTGAGGTGGTAGCCTTTTTGTTACAGTATCAGGCAGTAAGAAGCTATAGGTGTGCATCGTACTCACACATTTCTGAAGCATTTAAGAAAACAGCCCAATTTAGATACAAGAAACTATTTCTTTCATACTCTATGAATACAAAGCAATAATAATACAGAAAATGAGAGTGAGGGGAACAAAATACAAATTGCATGAAATACAAATCATCCTACTAGCAACAAATACACTATTGAAAGATGGTATAAATTGAAGCCATAGGAATCAACAGTAACTCTTACAGGAGTCCTTCAGTCTATGCTTGTAAAAGTTCCTTACCAAACTGGGCACACAAACAATGCTGGGTCACCTTCCCAAGGAGTATATGCTATTCTCCAGCTAATTGACAGGGGTGTAGAGCTACCCTGTGGCAACATTTGTCACCGTTACCCCTACAGAAGGAGACAACTAGGTCAAAATCTGGTTCCACCATAGTCTAAGCTTGGACAGGATATTTTATCTCATTTGAACTTGGCTTTTTATTTGTAAAGTGGATATATTAATACTCATCATAGTATTGGATGACATAGTATATGTAGGCACCATAGTAGTTGTTCAGTAAATTAATTGCTGTCCCTACTGGCTTGTGGTTCCTGACTCAGCAGTGTCTGCGGTGGCAGGGTTGGGGGGATCTAAAGCTACAGGAGTGCCTGTGAAAGCAGAGGCAAAACACCATCCAAACAAATAAAATGGGGTTTATCCTTCATTATTTTTCAATTTGCCCTTTGTATTCCCTTTGACTCGTAGTGAAGATAAGGGGTTGGGGGAAGAGTAAGTAAACACTTCTTTTTTTGTGATCTTTTCTCTTTAGCATTCACCTAAATTTTCATAGTCTCGATGACTGATCAGTTTTTGACAATTAAATGTGAACAAAGAATTGTAAATACTATGTAACATGAATGAACCAATAGACAGGGTTTTATTCTGTACGAATTAGCTCTCTAGGGGCTAATATGACCATATTCTGGGTATTAATTTAGCTTGTGTGGCTCCCACTGAAACTGTTTTGGTTCCTATGGAGACTTTTGCTCTGGTTTACTAGTATATAACTGTTTCCTCACCTTTTCATTTCCTGAAATAGCACCAAGTACAGTATCTAAATTTTGACTAATATAAATCAAAGCACATGCTTTCCTTTCAGTAAAGTCCTCTATTTCAACATATGTGCAGGATTTTCCTTTTTAATGCATTAGACATCTGTTATTGCTAATGGGGATAAAATGTCACATGTTAAAAACAATAAAAGTTATTAAAAGCAGTGCAAGTTTGAAATATTTTGAAATTTTGTTAGAAATGAAAATTTTCTTTTAGTATATGGCAGTTTTCAAGCATGAATATGAAAAATACATGAAAATGAATATGCGTATGAATATGTAGTTTTGAGGATCACACTTACCTGGTTCTAATATAGCCTTTTAAATAATGAAGTACACATTAAATGTTATACAATATGTACTTACAGACACACACATGCACACGCACACACACTCACACGAGGCACATGCACAGGCACTCATACATGCATTGTAATTCCCATGGGGCTAAAGAGGAAGAAAAATGTGGTGCTAATTGTTTAAAAACAGAAATTTCTTTAGAAATTAGTGTAGTTTACTGTAGTTATTTTTATTAGGAGGTGTGTGTGTGCGTGTGTGTAAATTGTGGGTGAACTCAGCTGTATTTAAGAAGGCTCACAACATTGTTAAAATTTCCATTTGCGTTTTCCATTTCAGTGCCAATACAATTAAAGTGCATATTTGCTAAGTACTTTTCCTTTTAATTTTTAACTGTGTATTTAATGGTTAATTTATTCCTTATCTTCTAATTAATTTCAACTTCTCTTGTATGTTTTGGGGGGTGTCAGAATACTTGTTTTATTGAAGACAGATTTATAATTGAAAAGCAGTCTTTCCCCAAAACACAATGATTTCCTTTATATAAAACAATACAAAAACTGGGAAGCTAATCAAGGCTGTTAAAAACCAGGTTACTGGTTATCCTTATAGGGAGAGAAAGGCAGTAATTGGAGGAAGCATGAGAGGGGCCTCTAGTATGCTGATCATGTTATGCTCTGCAGTATCCAAAGCTAAATATTACAGAATATCACATCTAAGCATGTTAAATACCTATTTTTAAATGTTTTAGGGTTAAGAAGATAATAGTTCTCACTTAAGTAACAGCATCCTAAGAGGAGAATTCATAATTTGTATTGCATGGCTATTATTAATTTAAAATGATTTTATTATTATTGTTTTTTGTTTTGATAACACTTAATATCCATTCTTTTATCAACTTCCAAGTTTATAATAGAGTATTGTTAATTATAGTTATCATGAGGTATATTAGACCCTCAGAATTTATTTATAACTGGAAGTTTGTACCCTTTGACTAACATCTTCCCATTTCCTTTGCTGTACAACTCCATTCAGCCACCATTCTACTCTATGATTTTGGCATTTTCAGGTTCCACGTATTAGTAAGAATATACAGTATTTGTCTTTCTCTGTCTGACTTATTTCCTGTAGCATAATGTCCTCAAAATCCATCACATTTTGCAAAAGACAGGATTTTCTTCTTTTTTTAAAATGACTGAATAGTATTCCACTGCATGTATATTCCACGTTGTCTTTATCCATTCGTTAGTGGACTCTCGGTTGTTTCCATGTCTTGGGTATTGTAAATAATGTTGCAATGAACATGGGGGGCGCAGCTATCTCTTCCAGATAGTGATTTCATTTCCTTCAGATATATACCCAAAAGAAGGGTTGCTGACTCATATAATAGTTTTATTTTAATTTTTTGAGGACCCTCCAAGCTGTTTTCCATAGTGAAAATACTAATTTACATTCCCACCAACATTGCGCAAGGGTTCCCCTTTCTCCACATCCTTGCCAACACTTACCTCTTTTCTTTTTGATTATAGCCATTCTGACAGGTGTGAGGTGATATCTCATTGTGGTTTTGATTTGCATTTCCATGGTGATAAGTGATGTTGAACAATGTACTTCTTGGCCGTTTGTAGATCTTCTTTGGAAAAATATCTAGTCGTGTCCTTTGTCCATTTTTAATTGGATTATTTGTGTTTTTGCTATTGAGTTGTATGGGTTACTTGCATGCTTTGGATACTAACCTCTTGTCAGATAGATGGTTTGCAAATATTTTCTCTTATTCCATAGGTTGTCTTTTAATTTTTTTGTTGGTTTCTTTTGCTGTGCAGAGCTTTTAGTTTGATATAGTCCCACTTGTTTTAAAATAATTATGCTATTTTTCTGTCTGCAAGAGAATGTTAGAAAACTGGAAAAATATGTATATGTACAAAAATGACCAATTCTCCTATAGCATATATGAAATGAACATTTATATTTATATACATAAAGATATGCAAACATACACACATATATTTACACCCATTTGCATATGAAACAGAAATGAAATCATGCCTTACATTTTGCTTTATACTTTTTCATTTATCATTTATTGGAATCGTCTTTCCACAGCACAATCTCTTTCATACAGCATCCTTTTAATGACCATAACAATTTATTTTATTTTTTTGAAGCTTTTATTTATTTATTTGAGAGACAGAGAGCGCACACATGAGTTGGGGGGAGGGTCAGAGAGAAGGAGAAGCAGACTCCCTGCTGAGCAGGGAGCCCAACACAGGGTTCTATCCCAGGACCCAAAGTCATGGCCTGAGCTGAAGGCAGACCCTTAACCAACTGAGCCACCGAGGTGCCCCTGACTGACCACAACAATTTAAAACAATGACTTACATTTTTTTAAGGACTTACATTTTTAGATATCTAGGTTGTTTTCTCAATTTTAATATTATAAACAATACCTAGATGGATCTTTTGTTATCTAATCTTCGTACATAGTATTATTTCCATAGGCTAAATTCCTACCTGTGAAATTTCTGTAAGCAAGCTGTTAGAATCCACAAAGTATTCTAATGTAAAATATGGCTTAAATCTTCCCAACTAGAGCCAAAGTTCAGAGAGCATTCTTGAATCCTTTCTAACACCTTTTTTGATATGGTAAATTACCTGAACTTCAGATAGTCTTGAATCCCTCCAAGAGGAAGTGACTCTGCTCCCAGGGAAAATTCTGTTTTTCTCATTGAGTAAATGACCCTCATCTAATCAGCGAGTGTTCTGTAGGTTTCCTGGATGGCAATTCCAGACACTTTCTTTTCTACAATTTACTGGCTGCAGGGCTTACTAATTATATTCAGGTCTGATATACTTACATGGGGCTAATGCTCAGTTGATAACTGGAATAATTCCTGGGCTTATTTTCAAAATATGTAGAAACACTGATGCTCACATGAATTTCGGTGACAAAAGTTAGAAATGTTCAACGATCATTAATATTATGATATATGAAATATTCAAGGAAGAGATGGCTATGAGTGGAAAAAAAAAACAAAAAAAAAACAAAACTGAAACTACCAAAGTATGGAGGAAAAGGAAGAAAAATGAAATCATTTTTAAGATTTGAGCTAGTAGTGAAAAAATTTACATATGCACCATCCATTCTAAAATACATGTGAAGGCATTCTGATAAAAATATTTGTACACGTGTGCATGTTTGCATGTATATGAACCATACAGTGGAAGGAGGAGTTATAACCATAGAAAGAGAAGCTCTGAGAGTGTCTTGGGTAAGGACCTTGAGGTTTAAACTGAGATGTGGTGCATATTTTCATGTAGATGTAATGTGGGAAGATTTTTGTTGTGATTTGTTGTGTAATACTTTGAGTCCTGAGCATTTTTCAGCCTGCTTCATGTTAACTTTAGAAGCAGTTGATTGAATTTGATGAAATGCAATATACTAATAAGGGTATGAAGTTTAATTTGTGGTTGTGTCATCTTGAAACAAAGTGGCATCCAGTATGTATATTTTAACTGAGCTCATCTGCTCTAATTTTAATGGACTTTGGTGAGATTAAGCAAGCAAATAGTGATGAAAGAATTGGTGTGGCATGTTTAATAAGATCCACAATTAACAAAACCATTTCTTGTCAAATGCTTGTTAACTACAGTTACCACATTTTTTGGTCAAAAGTATGAACCCGTGGTGAGAATATTTGAAATTGGGTCTGTTCCCCAAGTCAGAAAAATTTTAGTAAATTTCAGAAGGCCCTTTACCATCAACCCTCAAATAAACCACCTGAAGTTGAATCAAAGCTTTTAAAAGGACAAGATGTGACAATTATGCTTTTTATCTTTCTATGCAAGGAAGAAAAATTATTAAAATAGTGGATATGAGAAAAGAGTTACCCATTTTAATTTTTTAAAATATTTATTTATTTAGCATGAGCAGAGGGGGGTATGCAGAGGGAGAGGGGGAGAGAGAATCTCAAGCAGACTCCTCACTGAGCATAGAGCCCACAAGGGGCTTGATCTCACAACTCTGAGATCATGACCTGAGCTGAAATCAAGAGTCAGACATTCAACTGATGGAGCCACCCAGGCGCCGCCATTTTTGTTATTTTATTTTATTTTATTTTATTTTATTTTATTTTATTTTATTTTATTTAGAGTTACCCATTTTTAAATGTTGAGAAATTATGTGTAAGTTCAGGCCAACTTTATCTTTTCAAAAACTCCTATTTAAATTGCAAATAAATCTAGGTCAACATGCACAAAACTTTTAAAAGATTTTGTATAAATTTTTGTCAGAGTGAAAAAAAATAGGTGAATAAAGAGAATAAAGCCAGGTGCCAAATTTTCAAAAAAAGTGTAAATGGCAGAAATAGCACAGATGTCCAAGAATGCACTTTGAGACCCAACTTCTCTCTCTCCTGCTCCAAAGAGGATCCTTTTCTCTTTTCCTCTCTGAGTCTGTTTGTGGAAAGCATATAACCTTCTTGGGTGCACAGGGACTCCTATGTCCCTCAGGGAACCTAAAACAAAGCGTGATTATGTACTCCATTCCTGGATGACTGAGCTGAGTTCCGGGTTTTCATATGTTTGTCTAGGTCAGGTATGCATAAATGCTTAGTAGTTGGGGCAGTCCAACCTCTCAATTGCAATTACCAACACCATAGCTTTCAAGATGAGTTTGCTCAAAAATAAATTCCCAGAGGATTTGCCAATCAGGGTACCACCTTTTCATATAAAAAACTTTATATGCAAATTTTAGAGGTTATTTTAGAAATGTAGGGTTTACAGTGACCTTCCTGGCAGATCAGAGATTGTGATTACATGTCATGGACCAGAAGCCTTGCCTTTATATTTCTGTGTTTTAAAAACAAAATTAAACAAAAATTGGCTGTTATGGTGGTGGATTAAATTTGGCACAAATGCCATGCTATTTAAAAGACTAATTCTGTTTAGGAGAAGCAAGACATTTTAATACTGTTTTTGTATGTGTTTTCATGAGCCTTTCTAAAAGTTAGCTGAATGACATTTTGCTCTGTATACACATTCAACATTGAAATAGTATAAACAATAACAATAATAGCATCACTAAATATTTACTTTGTATGAGGCCCTGTACTAAGCATTTCATGTGATCTCTTCTGATACTTTAAATAACTCTGTGTTTATTACTTCTACTTCACAGACCAGGATTGGTGCTGAAACCCAGATGTTTTAAGTAAGGTATCTAATCTAGTAAGTGGCAGAATTAGGATGTGTAGTTCTTCCAACACTCAGATCCATACTTGAGAATGTATCTGGCCAAGGAAGTCAGCGTAGACCAAGGAACCCAGAATCAGATAATCAGTTCTTGGCTATGACCATCAGGGGTAGAGTCCTGATTCTCATTTCAGGATCCACATAATACCATGCACAAAAATTGGCTTCACTTTCGCAGGAAACAGTTGAGGAAAAATTATAGAACAGGACAGGAATCAAGTATATGTGAATGTCTCCTTAAAATTAACGATAATTTACATTTGTTTGGTGCTTGATAGGTTCAAACGAATGTCATAGTAATTAACTGATTTTTTTTCAGTTTTTATTTTAAAATAAAAATTTTATTTAAAATAAAATATTTAAAATAACTATAGATTCACAGGACATTACAAAGGTGGTATAGAGAGGTTTTGTGTACCTTCACTCAGTTTTCTCCATTGGTTACATCTCACATAACTACACTACAATATCAGAACCAGGAAATTAACATTCGTGTAAAAAGACATAGTTTTATGTCCTTCTATCACATATGTAGGTCAGTGCAACTACTGTCGCAATTAAGATACAGAACTATTCCATCAGAAATTATCTGATTTGAATAAATTCACACTTATTTAGAAAACACATACTTAAATGTAATGTCTAGGCTGCTGATAGAACTTCTCTGAATGAATTCAGATCATTTCATCTCAGATTTAAAGTCACTTACCTATCCTTTCTTTTTTAATATATATGCTATTGCAGTAGAAATTTAAAGGAGGCAGTTTGGATCTCTCAGCTCATGTTGGGTGTGTATTGTTCCACTTAGAAAGATGCATAGACAGAACTAAATGCTGACATTCAAGTATTTCAGGAATAATAAATATTGGAGGAAAAAATGTATCTGATTTTTTTCAATTTATTTAAAAGTACTTTATAATGAGTTCTGCTTTTTATATATTTTGTACTTTTGTATATTACCATTGGTGGTAAATGTGATGCCTTGTTCATAGAGTTTTTGTTGCCACAGAATTGGAGGGGATATGATGGTGATGGTGATGATGATGATGATGTTGATGATAATGAGTATTTTAATAGTAGTTACCATTTACTGAGTGCTTGTACACCATTTACTCTGTATACATATTTCAGTCAATCCTCATAAGGGCCCTATTGGGAGGATAATATTATTATCCCTATTTTAAAGATGAATAAACTGAGGTTCAACAAGGTTAAATAAGTTATACTAGCCTCCATAACATGATATAATGTACTTGCAATTCAAACCTGCTTCTGTCAAATTCCAAAGTTTGTGTTTATAATCACTATGTTCACCAAAAGAGTTTTGTCTCTTCCCTTCTGGAGGGATTGCACTGAAGCCACTAGAGGAAAGTTTGGCTTTGAAATATCCATAGAAGATTATTTCAAGAACTCTTCAAAAACTTACACCAGTAGTCAACCTTAGCAGTCTAATTGCAGAAATGATATCCCTTTGTTACATGATAAACCCATGTCCACATTTCTGTTCCTCAGTAAAGATAAGAATACTTACTTATTTTTACCACATAATTTCTTTTTAAAAATAATAACCATATAGTCATTCACAAATAACCTCAGTCCCTAAGAATTTCGTCTCAAATCCTTGACTGGAAGAATTTGGTCTCAAATCTTAGTTTTACTGTTTATTAGCTGATTGAGCCTGGGAAACTTATTTAACTTCTCTATTCCATACTGTCCTCATCATTGCTAGGATAATCATAGTGTTTATATCCTAAAGTTATTATTTGAACTTTAATAGTTATATAAAGAACCCAGCTCAGTGTTTAGAACATGTGCTGTCATATAAGTAAGCAATATGATAAACAGGAATATAGATATTACTACCTATTACTATAGATATTGTTACTGTATCCAGACCATTAATCCAGTTATTTGGTTTTTCTCCTTGAGACCATTTCTAGCCTCTCCAACATTTCACTAAACTATAGGACTAAATATAGTCAGTTAGTTCAAGTCTGATTGGTAACAAATATAGCTTGTGATTTTACTAAGTTGTGGAGAAATCACAAAATTATCTGCAGCAAAATAATTGTGTAATCATATTCCATTCATTTGTTCATTCATTCAAACACACGTATGTGATGCTGTTGCTTTTTATTGTACACCAACTGTTTGATCTATTTCCAAATTCTCATAGATATTTTCCTCCCTTTTGAAGACTGGAAATTATAAAAAGCTGTCTGTAACAGCTGCTTTGAGGTCATCTACGTTTGCTGACTGCAGGTGGAAATCTCTTTCACAGAGCCCTAAATAGAAGGTGGTAAAACTTGGCCTTTGAGGAAGCTGGACTCTACTAGCCTTTTGTATAATTTATCATCCACAAAGCGTGTTAAGGTGCTTTTGATCTTTGGAAACAATATCTTTCAAAGTAATGTGTTGCTTATATGTGACCATTGGCCCTCTTTAGGTATCTCAGTATCGTGCTGATTTCAGTGAGTGAATGAATTTTTAAGATGGTACACTGATGACTCAATTTAATAGAGAGACTCCAGATCCTGTTAAAATCCATTTGGGAGGATCAAATGAGAGGAGGTTTTGAATGGTGTTTTGAAAACCATAAAGCGCTAAGTAACTGTAGGTCATTTTATTATGATAATTTCCATCATATTTATTAAATTTTTGGTTTCACTGAACATTAAAAGTTGTTGCCTTCTGCAAGATTAAGGGTGCAATTCTGCCAAATATTAACCATAAAGAGTATTTAAAGATACATTCATACTATCCTTTGCATTTCCTTATATTTCTTTATGGAATATGTTTTAGGCGCTGGACTAAAAATTTGGGGTCACAGAGAAAGTTGTGGAAATTTATAGGCTTTGGTTTATAGAGACTTGAAGTTTTTTTCCCCATCTTTCTGGTATTCTATTCATGTCAGTTTGCATGGCTTCTTTCCTTCTCCTCCTCTGCCAGGTTTGGTTTTAAGCTTTGGATTCAAAGAAACCCCAAAGTCAAAACAAAATGGTCAGAACTGCTGACTCTTGTTTTGCAAACTTGTTTGGTCCAGCATTCACAGGAAGAGAGGGCACTGACCAGAAACTAGGATTAATGTCACCCAGAATGTTGGCAAATTTCGAGAACCTTTGAGTGAACTTGCACCAAGATATAGATACAGCAAAACTTGAACATGTTTCTATTTTATATTAAAGATAATTTGGTGAAGTAATATCACCCTATAAAAAGTGTATTTCGTACTTAAAATTCAGTATTAATCTACCAGTTATTTTTGATAAAAACAAAATAATTTATATTTTGTATTAAATACAATCTCTTGGTTTTTCAAATTGCAGGTCCATTTTGGAAGTTCATATGTAACATGTACTTAAGTGTCTTCATTATCTTTGAAATTTTCTTCAAAGATTTGTAATTAAGAAAGCAGTTGTGCTAAACTCTACTTATCAGATTTCAAATCAGAATTTTTATAGCTTTGTTATAAACCTCCACCATCGTGTTTTTATAATGGAAATGCTGACAAATGGAACAATAAATACTAATCCAAGGGTCTTAATTGTATGTTCATGCAGGAATTATGCATACTAGCATAATATGTGGTTCAGTTTTCAGTGCTAATTTTGCCAAAATCTGCTTTCACATTGGGCAACTGTAAAAGACGATGGTCTTCAATAACTGCCTGTTGATGGTGAAGGCTTCTGATTATTTTTACTTTCCTTGGAAAGTCTGATTATGTCTTTCAAATATGATTTCATTTAGATCTTTTCTTGGTTTACACGTCTGAATACTAATAGTGACCTGATAATTAAGGGGAACTTAGTTTGAGACCAAAAGGCAGGTTTCAATCAGTAAATTGTGTATAAATAAATTGCCTCCAAGCAGCGTCTAAAATGATACTTAGATTGAAATGTCCAAATAACTTTTAGATTTCAGAAACATTATTGCGATTTTCTTTTTTTATTTTATTTTTACAAGATTTTATTTATTCATTTGAAAGAGAGAGAGAGAGACAGAGAGAGCACAAGCAGGAGAAGAGGCAGATGGAGAGGGAGAAGCAGACTCCCTGCTGAGCTGGGAGCCAGACATGGGGACTCAATCCCAGGACCTGGAGATCATGACCTGAGCCAAAGGCAGATGCTTAATCATCTGAGCCACCCAGGGGCCCACATTATTACAATTTCCCAGAAGTGATTGACATTAGGATTTTTTTAACTGGTGGAAGGTATTAAAAAACCAGTATCTACTTAGATTTTATTAGTGTTAGTTTAAAAGATAATAAAACATTTTAACATAGGATGTGTCATACACTAAAAACACTTGTATTAAAAAGTACACGGTGGGGGGGGCACCTGGATGGTGAAGTTGGTTAAGCAGCTGACTCTTGGTTTTGGCTCAGGCTTAGGTTGCGACCTCAGGGTTCTGAGATCAAGCCCTGCCTTACATTAGGCATGGTACTCACCCTAGAGCAGTCAGCTTGGGGTTCTCTTTCCCTCTCCTTGTGCTCCCTACGCTCGCTCAAGCTCTTTCTCTCTCTCAAGTAAGTAAGTAAATAAGTAAATAAATAAATCTATCTTTAAAAAAACCGTACACTAACAGGTGGTAGCTGCACTAGGGGTGAGCACAGCGTCACGTATAGAGTTGTCGAATCATTATGTTGTATGCCTGAAACTAATGTAACATTGTGTGTCCACTACAGTAAAAAAAATAAAAGTACACTAAACTTATGGATCTTACTTACAAAAAACTAGAACTGTCATATTGCTTAGAAAAGCTGAGTGTCAAGATATGGAGGTGTAGTGGATTCCTGTTCAAGATGCAGATGATGTTGTCTTATCTCTGGATTTGGTACGAGAAATAAGTCAAATCCATTTCTCTGTGTTTAAAATCCTTATTTTTTTTTAAAAGATTTTATTTATTTATTTGACAGAGATAGAGACAGCCAGCGAGAGA
Source organism: Ursus maritimus (assembly GCF_017311325.1). Classification (NCBI taxonomy): domain Eukaryota; kingdom Metazoa; phylum Chordata; class Mammalia; order Carnivora; family Ursidae; genus Ursus; species Ursus maritimus. The sequence goes on along the minus strand of NW_024425563.1, from coordinate 54,623,108 downwards.
GGGAACACAAGCAGGGGGAGTGGGAGAGGAAGAAGCAGGCTTCTAGCAGAGGAGCCTGACGTGGGGCTCGATCCCATAACGCCGGGATCACGCCCTGAGCCGAAGGCAGGCGCTTAACCGCTGTGCCACCCAGGCGCCCCTAAAATCCTTATTTGGCTTCAAATTATTCTATCAGTACAATGATTAAGAAAATGCCTTAAGAGACTTTACATTTTAAAGCAGCATCTAAACATATAAAAAAATTTACAAAGAACAAAACATTTGCGCTTTAACAGATTCAAGAATTGTGTACATAAATCTTCTAGTTATAATGAGGAAATTGCTTTTCATTTAGAGTCTCTTTAGATATTATTTACTACCCTGAAGAGGTATTCACTGGAGGATATTAAGTGCTTACTAAAAATATGACAGAATGGTTCAGAGTATGAGGGAGAGGACTAAGGGTGATGGATGCTTGTATTTACTCTGTAGGACCCAGTGATTTTGAGGTCCTTTGTCTACACAATTTTTTTTAAATTTCTGGTTTTCAAAAAAAATATTGATGATTCCTAGAGGTGAACCATTTTTTTAAAAAAAAACTTAACACTCAGATTTTTTTTTACATGATGTTTAATTCTCAGGAGGACTTTACGTGGGAGAAGGAAGGGAGATTCTGCAAGTTCTTTCAATTTTGAACCCATTCACACTATATGTAAAATATCAACACATTTTTTAACCGATTAAATAAATAACTGGATAAATATGAAGTATTGAGGGAGCCACTAGCACTCCATAAGAGAGTGGGAAACACAATACTGTTTAATGAAAAGTTGAGAAATAATTATTTATGTTCTTCCAACATATTAAAATGAGTAATTTTAAATTTATCTTTAAAAATACAGAAAGATAAACTAGTCTCAGTAACCAAAAAGTTGTCTAGAAAAAGGAGAGAAAATGAGTAATTTTACTTTATAAAACTGATATAGAGGTCATTGTCCAAATTTCAGTTCATTTTATTAAAGGCAGTAGAGAATTAAAAGAAAATACATTCACTGGTTTTGCTGTTTTTTGATCTTATCTGGTTAATTTTTTTCTTTTACGTGTTTATACTGATGATATGGTAGAGGTGGGAAAAAATCCTGGTGAAAAGACACTGTCCAAATATGAAATCATCTTTGGTAGGGTGGTCATTTCAGAACTAATTCAGTTCCTATAGATAGAAAACTGGGAAAAGGTCTAAATGAAGACACTTGAGAGACAAGAAGATCCCTACAATGCTGGCAGGCAGGAGTGTGGACTGGCAGAACTTATCTGGAAGGCAATCCGGCCATTTGTAGCCACAAACTTAAATGTTCATTTGATGAAGAAATTTTACTTCTAGTTATCTAATACCAGGAAATTATCACAGGCAGAGAAGACATTTAGAAGAATGCTCTTTGCACCATCGTTTATTTTTTAAATAAGAAGTATCTTAGCTATCGACTTGTAAAGAACTGGCATTAAATTGAGATACATCGTTGTGGCAATAAAATACAGTAATCAAAATTATGTTTGAATAATATAAAGCCAGGGGGAAAGTGCTCATTCTATATTGCTGAATGGAAAAAAGATCAATATCCAAAAGTATCTCAAATTTGTTAAGCATATTTAATTTACATCTGTACAGAAAAAGTAGAAGGAAATCAAAATGCTAACTATGGTAATGTGGAGTGATTTAAATTTTGTTTCTTTTTTAACTTTTGTTTTGAAAACTTTCTAGGATGAGTATATTGTACTTATTAATAAAAATGAATTATATTCCTAAAAGTATGATAGGGAGAATTGTGTGTGTGTGTTGTATGTGTGTGTGTGCGCCCAAACATGTGTGACGTGAAGTGGCAAAACAAAGTATTGGGATTTATCCTTTAGAATTTCTGAATTTACGGTTAGGCGGGCCGTGTTCACTCAGGTTCCTCCTCACTTACCTACTCCTATCTGAAGAACCCCAGTTCAGGTGTTAGCAGGTGGCCCAGAAGGAAAGACCGTGGAATGGCAGAGGATCCAAACTGGAGGTGGGCCCTCGCCTTGCTCCTTCTTCAACCTGTCTCCATGACACACATTTTCCAAAGTGGAAGAATGCATCTCCTCCTTTGAGTTTTTGCTTTGCCTGTTCCTAGATGCGGCTAGAAAGAAAGCTATCTTCTCTACCTACAGTACCTACAGCTAAACATTTTAAGGTGCTCACTCAAACTGCGCTGCGCCTGGGAAGACCAGGTCATTCTCCCGTAAGCGCAGGCGGCAAGCCCCGCTCGAGAGCCTAACATCCCAGCAAGCCCGGGAGTATCCCTGCAGCTTGAGCCCGAGCTCCTCCGGTCCACCTCGGGGTTCAAGCATCGGTCTCCTGGAGCGACCCGAACAACGTTTCTGGTTCTGCGAGTTAAGGGGAAGAGAGAGGAGAATGGTGTCCCTTTTCAGAGGTCGCCTGTTCCCTGGACTCCCCTTCCTTCCTCATCTCCTTCCTTCTGTCTCTAGACAAGCCAAAGAGGACCGGACCAGAGATCCAAAGTCCCTTGGCCTCTCAGAAGACCCCGCACCCCGCACCCGTTGCAAATGTTTCTGTTGCACGACCTCCCTAACCGCGCGGGCGGGAGCGGAGCGCCTGCCCGGGATTGGGCAGCACCGACTCTTGAGCCTTAAAACAACAAAAAACAAAACAAAACGTAATCTCTCTTTTCTTTTCTTTTTTTTTTAAGGAAAAGAGAAGAGTTTGGACTCTACAGAAGCCCCCGACGTCTGCAGTTTGGGGGGAGGATTAGCTCCTCACCCAACAGGCCGGCAGAAGCTGTTTCTGGGCTCTCGCGTCAGCAGCGCAGCGGGTTCTAACTCCTAAGGCGCCTCACCCTCCCCTGCCCAGACTCCATTGAGAGCGTTCGCGTGTATATTAACTCTATGGCTGGCTGTGCGGATTTCGCAACCCCGAATCAAACCGCAGAAGGCCGACACTCCGTCTTGAAGAGTCCGTCCTGGCCTTTCGGCCGCACCCTGCCGGGTCCTGACGCACCCGAAGCCCGCGCGCGCCTGGGAGAGGAGGGGGCAGACACCTCCAGCCCACTCCGGCTCAGCCGATTTCCTTCTTTTCGCAGCTCTCCAAGAGCTCGGTCATGAAGGAAATGTAGACGATGGCCAGGCGTAGGGTCTCGATTCGGGACAGCCTCTTCTCATAAGCAAAAGTGGGCACCTTCCTTCGCAGCTGGTCGAAGGCCTCGTTGAGGTTGAACATCCGCTTCCTCTCGCGGATGTTGGCTGCCTGGCGCTGGGCATAGGTGATCACCCTTTTCCTCTTGGGACGGCCCAGCGGGGAGGCACCTCTCCCATGCTCCTCTTCCTCTTCCTCCTCCTCCTCCCCCTCGTCTACTTCGCCCTCCTCGTCTGGATCCTCTTCAAAGCGTGCCAGCCTCCTGCGTCTTGCCTCTGGGAGCACAAGGTCCCGGTCCCCAAAGGGAACCCCGGATGCGAAGTCGCAGAGGAGAGGGTGCCCAGGGGAGGCCAGGGACAGGTCTGCGACGAAGTCCAGCACGGTGGCGTCCACGCACCTCTCCGGGCAGGCCGCCATCGCATCAACTTGGCCCTGCCTCGCATCGGTTTCTCGCAGGGAGGGGTGAGACTCCTAATAGCTCTGAATCTGATGCAGCACCATCACCGAAGGCCAGGGGAATTAATATTTATAACCAAGCTGATAACAGGATTAGTGGCACCGATAGGGAAGGCTCTAACAATGTCGTCCTCTCGAAACTGATGGAAGAAGACAAGCTTGAGCCGCATGGAAGTCTCAAAGGGATAGGCCTCCAATTCTGAGATCCTTTTCGATGCGCCACCTGGGACAGTTTGGCAACAACCCCCAGCCTCTTACCTGCTGTGCTTTTTGTGTCTCTCCTCACCCCCGCAGCCAACTAATATTCTTCAGGCTCCTTATCTCATGTAGCTCTTTAATTTAGCTTTGGATTTTCAAAGCGAGGATGTTTTCCACCACTCTGGCTTCTCCTTGGCTTCAGAGTAGAAGTCCTGAATCTTGCCACCCGAGGCTGCCAGTGGGTGTGAAACAAGTGCATGTGCTTTTAATGATGTCCTGAAGAGGGGCCCTGTCTGCCAGGGGTCGAGGGGAGCTGTTTGTCTGGTATCCCAGTGCAGCGGCTACTGAAAGGCAAGATCTTCCATTAGCTTAAGTAAGCACGGTAGGGGGGGGCGGAGAGCGCATTCCCCAGAGTCGCTGTTGGAACCTGCTTTCTCCTTCCAGGGCATCGAAACAGCTCTCCTGCCGCGTTACAAACCCTGACTTCTAAAGTCCGTTTTGTTGTAATCAGCCTAACAACTGAGATACTTGACTTTCCTTTCCCTGCTTATCTCCTACTCATGTAAAGTGGAAGGTTTTACTTCAGGGCAAAAAGTTATGATGGCAATAAAATGGAAAAAAAAAAAAAGGAGGCTCCTAATATTTTCTCTAAATGTACTTAACTGTGTCACCCCAGCGTGGGGGGCAAAGCAAACCCTCACCCCCCCCAAACAAAACAACTTCAATCTCCTTTCAAAAATGCAGTTTATCCTTTGATAAGCCAATGGGTTGATCAGCTCACCCTCTGTTGTGAGGTCTTTCGACTTTTAAATTGCCAGTCCATATCTGTGAACAAAGATAAATCTTCACTTCCCTCTGTCTTGTTTTGCTTCTTGATTTGTGCTGCCCTACAGGACTTAAGAGTGGAAACTATACTGAATTCTATTTAAGGGAGATTTTAAAGTTATCTTTAGATCATGTTTTTGAGATGAAAGGAAATTTAAAATTTGGTATAGGGAAAATGAAATTTTACTGATGTCATATTATCTCTAATGTTTTAACAAAGAAGGGTTCATTTTTCCTTCTTTGCCAGTAGCTATATTTATTTAATTATTCAGTGTAGGGATTCTTAAGAAGACACGGAAGAGCAGAATAACATGTTAGAAAACCATTTTAAAGATGGGTTAGAAGAAAAAGCCTTAAAAGATGAGTTAAGAGACAGAGACGCGTTGGTTGAAGGAAGAATCTCCGAAGACGACAATCCAACAAACTAAGGAGGTAAGTTGTGTGGCCGTTCGGTTAGTACATTGGACAGCTCCCAGAAACAGCCTATTTCTTACAAGTCAGCACAATTTCTTTTCTTCCTAGCCTCCCCCTGTGTACTCCCATATACTATTGAAGTATCATCTTCAATTCTTTTTCTCTCATTCATTCTTTCTTTTAACCCATTTGTGTCTGTGTTCTCCCTTCCTCTTTTGTTCTTTAGTTGATTTTCTTTTCTCTTGCATTTATTCTTCATGCTCCAGTGTGCATTGTTATAGGCAGAAAAGGATTGAAATTTATGTACTTGAACGATGTTTGTGAATATGAGATTCTTGATTATGATTACCTATTGATTTTTACTCCACTTCTTTCAAAGAGAAGACTGAAAACTAAAAAATTGGAATTTCAACAGTGGCTAAAGGATAAGTAAATGGGAGAATTAATTTTTGTTTTGGCAAGCGGTAACATTTTTTTTTAAAGATTTTATTTATTTATTTGACAGTGAGAGATCGCGAGAGAGGGAACACAAGCAAGGGGAGTGTGACAGGGAGAAGCAGGCTTCCCGCCGAGCAGGGAGCCTGAAGCAGGGCTCCATCCCAAGACGCTGGGATAGAGACCTGAGCCAAAGGCAGGTGCTTATTGGCTGAGCCACCCAGGAGCCCCAGCGGTAATGTGTTTTAACTCTTGTTCAACTTAATGTGTTATGTTAATGTATATTCAATATTTGGACACATTTTATAGTTGATTTTTAGTTGTTAAATATTTCTCATGACTTTTCTCTTTTAAATGCAAACATAAGTGGATTAAATACCTCATCTTGTGAGAATCTAGTTTGACAATAAAATATATTAGGACACTTACTGAAGGGAAACATGAGAGACATTTAAAAGTAAAATTTAATAAAATAGGTGTCAGAAGCCACCATGGGACTATAAAGAAACATTTTTCTTGGACTAAAATCCTTTATGATTTTATGAAAGGGGATGAATATTTCAATAACCTTATCACAAAAGAAAGTGCAGCAAAATTAATGGAAACCAATGCATAGGATTGGGTTGAAATATTAATATTAAAATATTAGGGAATTTATTTAAAATGTCTCAATAGGTATGTCTGTAGTAATAATTAAAAAATATCCCAAGATTTTTTAAAAATCCCAAATTTAAAAAAATACCCCAAAGTGTAAAAAAAAAATCCAAAGATTAACACTTCTGTTTATACCACTATGATTTCAGTTTATCCTACAATGTTCTAATCATGGTGACACAATTAGAGCAAAAATGTTAAAATCTAAGCTGTAATGATTGACTCTATTTTTTGTTTATAAATACCATTATGGAACAGAAATAAGTGAAATTGTTCTTCTCTGCTGATTTTGAAACATCTACTCTAATTTAAAATAATTTTTTGGAGGGGTGCCTGGGTGGCTCAGTTGGTTAAGTGTCTGCCTTTGGCTCAGGTCATAATCTCAGGGTCCTGGGATGGAGCCCCTTATGGGGCTCCCTGCTCAGTGGGGAGCCTGCTTCACTCTCTTCCTCTGCCTTCTGCTCTGCCTGCTTGTGCTCTCTCTCTCTCTTTCTCTCTGTCAAGTAAATAAATAATCCTTAAAAAAATGAAATGCTTTTGTGGATATTTGGTTTCACAGTAAATATTAATGGTAAATGTAGTTAAGTTTATATAAGTGATCCTAAACAGTTCATCCTATTGGAAAAACCATTTAAACCTCATTAAACTTATTTTGTTAAAATATTTCCAAATGAAATCAGTACCTTTTCTGCCTTTAGAAGCTTCAGGAAAAAATTCAAGAAATGTAAAAGGAAATAAATTCTAGGGTTTGTCTGTACTAAGAGTTGAATTCTTGTTTACATTCAAACTAACATCTTGCTATTCTACTTATAATCCTGAGTTCAAATGAAAGTAAGGGCTCCTCAGAATGCTGTAGTTCAGGGATTGGAAAGCTTTTTTTTTTTTTTTAATTGGCAAAATAGTAATTTAGGCTTTTTACAGGGCATACAATCTTTGCTGAACTATTTAACTTTGCTTTTGTAGAATAAAGGGAGCCATAGTCAATACGGTAATGAAAAAGAATGGCTGTGGTTTCTGGAAACTTTATTTACAACATCAGGATTTGACTCTTGAACTGTAGTTTGCTGACTCTGCCCTATTTAATAAGCCTATCTTCACATTCCTTGGAATACCTCCTATGGGGACTTGATAAGATAAAGCATTCAAACATGTAAGTGAATAATAAGTTGTTGAGCACATATCTTGTTTATATGTGTATATGTGTGCCAGGAAGATGGACAGGAAGTGTAAAAATGCCCTTGAAGCAGCCGAATCTGTAGGTACTGGCATTGAAATTAAACCGAGGTGTTATAGAGTAAGAAGAGGCTCTGCATGGGAGGCACACATACCAGGCTAAAGTTACCATTGCCCAGACTGAAGCCTTATTTCTAGTCACTGAAAGAAAACAAATATCAAATATGATGATCTGCTCTTTAAAATATTAGCATTACCAGTTTTGGGGTGAATTACGTTTAACTAGGAGTAAGTAAGGAAGAGACAAAATTCCTGAAAAGCAGGCTTCTACTTTTGTGAAATCCTCCTAATTGTCAAAATTCATTCAATGAAGGCAGATGTTTCAAGAGGCTTATTTCTTTTCCACTCTTCTATACTGCTCCCCCCCGCCCCCCATAATCATGGCAGAAACTGCTCAGCATTCACCAGTATCTCCTTACCCTTTTTCCTTTTAGTAACAGACCCACCGTCACGTGTTAGCTGGGCACATGTCTGACACACTGCCTTTTTGCTGAGCACATGTCTACCCCATGACAATGGAGTAAATGCGACATAACATGTGCAGGTTCAGGTTGGTCTTTGGAAATGAAATTGTTTGCCTTCCACTTGGTCTTTCGTTCTCTTCCCCTAGCCTGGAATGTGGGTGCTTCGGTGGGGAGCTAGCACTGACCATGTAGACAAGGACAACACCCTATGGCAGGGGCTGGAAGACTTTTTCTATAAGGGCCAGATAGTACCTATTTTAGGATTTGTAGGCTATATGATCTCTGTCACAACTACTCAGTTCTACCACTGTAAGGTGAAAACAGCTGCAGAAAATACACAAATGAATGGAGGTAGCTAAACTCCAGTAGAGTTCTATTTATAAAAGTGGGTGGCAGGCAGCATTTGCTTCTCAGGCTGCAGTTTGCTGCATCCTGCCCTAGGTTATGTAGAGCAACAGAAAGCTGGGACTTGAAATGCTCAAATTCAGATTAATATGTGAGAAAACAATATATCTCAGATCTCTTGATTTAGTGGTGTGTTTTCTGCTAGTATCTAAAAGATTAGACGATGATTTCAAAGATTAAACAGATAGGTACCCTAACGTATTTTTTTCAAATTTTTATTTAAATTCTAGTTAACATATACTGTAATATAGTATTTGTTTCAGGAGTAGAATTTAGCGATTCATCACTTACATATAACACACTGTGCTCATCATAACAAGTGCCCTCCTTAATACCCATCACCCATTTAGCCCATCCCCCACCCACCTCCCTCCATCAACCAACCCTCAGTTTGTTCTCTGTCATTAAGGGTCTCTCATGCTTTGTTTCCCTTTCTCTTTCACTCTCCCCCTCTTCCCATATGTTCATCTGTTTTGTTTCTTAAATTCCACATATGAGTGAAATCATATGGTATTTGTCTTACTCTGACTTATTCTGCTTAGCAGAATACACTCTAGCTGCATCCATGTCATTGCAAATGTATATATTCCATTGTATATATATACACCACCTCTTCTTTATCCACTCATTGGTTGATGGACATTTGGGCTCTCTCCATAGTTTGGCTATTGTTGATAATGCTGCTATAAACATCGGGGTGCATGTACCCCTCCGAATCTGTATTTTTCTATACTTTGGATAAATACTTAGTAGTGCAATTGGTGGGTTTTGGGTAGTTCTATATTTAACTTTTTGAGGCACCTCCATACTGTTTTCCAGAGTGGCTGCACCAGTTTGCATTCCCACCAACAGTGCAAGAGGGTTCCCTTTCCTCTGCATTCTCACCAACACCTGTTGTTTCCTGTGTTGATTTTAGCCATTCTGACAGGTATGAAGTGGTATTTCATTGTGGTTTTGATTTGTATTTCCCTGATGATGAGTGATGTTGATGTGTCTGTTATCCATCTGTATGTCTTCTTTGCAAAAATGTCGATTCATGTCTTCTGCCTATTTTTTAACTGGGTTATTTCTTTTTTGGGTGTAGATATGCTACTTTATATCTACTTTTAAAAAAAGATTTATTTATTTATTTATTTGAAAGAGAAAAAGAGAGTGTATGTGCGCAGGGGGAGGGGAAGTGGCAGGGGGTGAGAGAAACTCAAACAGATTCCATGCTAAATGCAGAGCCTGACTCAGAGCTTGATCTCATGACCCTGAGATCTCTACCTGAGCCAAAACTAAGAGTTGGAGGTTTAACCGACTGTGCCCCCCAAGCACCCCTATATCTTTTTTAAAGTATCGCTTGTAAAAATGGCTTAAAGTCAGATTTAAAAAAATTTTTTTTTTTGGTCTCAGGTTTTTCCTCTTCACATGAAATAGTTCCACTTCAGTTAGCCTTTGGAATAAATGTATTTTCCAAATTTTCAATTATATTAGTTCTTACATTAGTTGTTGTTTGAACCCTCTCCAAAGTCTTTCTTTTTGAAAAACATGTGGAAACTAAAGAGGTGTGAAGAAAAAAAAAATCCCTCGGGATGTTATAAACTACTACCCCCAAATAATTTCCTTTTTCATCTCATTTCCTATACTATATTTTTGCACATTATTTTTAAATGTGACTTTCTTTTGTAATAAATGTTATAGATTTGACAGTCATCCTTAACTCCATAAGTTCTTTGTATATTTGGAGATTAAACACTATATGTGTGACTTTGCAATCTAATAATTTTTCAAAAGTTTTTCCTATTATACTATTTATTTATGATATGGGGAAAGTATTAGTATTAAGTTGAAACATATGTAACTTCTAAAAAATCAAACCATTTTTTAACCTAAAAAAAAGTGGGGAATTTAATTTGGTTTAACTTAACATATTCAAAGACACTCCTACTTAATAAGAAAATGAAATTATATTTAAAATTAATATTACATGTGAATGTACTACCTACATCAATATATACAAATTATATTCTGTTATTCTATTGCACACCAAATGCATTGCACACTAAATTAAAAAATACACTATACAATTTTTTCAACAAATTTTTATTGAATGCCAAGATGTGCTTAACCCCTATGGCATTGATCTAGGAATTTGATATATATCAGTAAACAAGATGGAAACACAAAAAATTCTTTATGGTGTTGAGGGTGGTAAATGCTATGGAAAAAAATAGCTTAGTATAAGTGAGATCATGAATACTGAAAGTTAGGGGCAGGTTGCTACTTTATATAGAGTTATCATGTAACAGTCTGATTGGAAAGTGATATCTGAATAAATACTTGAAAGTGCCAGGGAAGTAGTTAGTTGCATATCATGTGAGAGTGTTCCAGGCAGAGACATTTTAGAGAACATTTCAGAGAAGATAAGGTGGAAGAATGCTTGTGATACTGAAAGGACATCACAGAGGCCACCAAACAGAAATAATTGAGGGAAGGAAGAGTAGTAGATGAGGTCAGTATGGTAGTACGGGGCAGGGTTGTATTATGTAGGCATTTTAAACCACTTAAGGACCTTGGCTTTTACTTTGAGTAAGTTGAGGATCCACTAGACCCTTCTGAAGATTTACTTCCTGTTTAAAATAATCCCCTTGGCTAATGTGTTGAGAATAAATTCAGCAGGGAACAAGAAGGAGATGGGGAGACCTGACCAGAGGCTCTTATAGTAATCCAGGTTGGTAGCAGTTGCTGCGAGGTACAGTGGTTATATTTAGGATATATTTTGAAGAATATTCAAGGAGATTTGCTGATGGCTTATATGTGGCATTTGAAGAAAAAAAGAGTCAAAGGTAATCCCAAGGTTTTGGCCTGAGCATCTGGAAAGGAAGTATGATCAATTGAAATGAGAAAGATCTGACGAAAAGAAGATCTGGGGGAGGGTGAAAATCAGGAGTTCAGACTTAAACATCTTAATATACTTATTAACAGTCAGGTGATAACACTGAAAAAGTTTCTGTCTGTCTTGGGGCAAAAGTTATCACCATGTCTTAAAAGGCACCATTTTACATGATACACTATTTTCCCATTCCAATACCCATGAGAACTCATCTCTTTTTTTCCCCTTCCTTCACTCTGCTTTAGCTATGCTGGTCTCTTTGCTGTTTCTCAAACATGTAGGCGCATAATCTGTCCCAGTGCCTTTGCATTTCTGTTGCATCTGACTGCAGTACTCTTGTCTTAGATATCCACATAACTCACTGCCTCTCTTCCTTCAGGTCCCTGGATGATGCTGGCTTATCAGAGAAGCACTCCCTGACCATCCTATATAAACTAGTACTCCCTCTCTCTTGCACTCCCTAACCTTCCTGCATTTATCTTTCTCCAAAGCACACAAAACGTCTGGCACAGTGTATATTTATTTCTTCACTTGTGTGCTTTCAGTTTCCCTCATTAGAATACGAACTCCGAATGGTAACCATGGAAGTGTACGGACTAGATTTCTGCAAGGACTGCAATTAGCCAACATGCTCCATCCTCCGTGCCTTAAGAGTCACTGCAGCATTCAAGGTGAGGCTGTACTTTCTCTGGTTAGCCTCAGCACAAAAGGAGCTAGAGCCTGCCCATTTCTATCTAATGTAGGACTTCCTAATAGATGATATTTTCTCCAGAATTCCCTATTATGTTTGCTGAGTTTTTTTTTTCAGCTCTGCATCATTGTTTGAGGTTCTTTCTGTGTTGTCTTCATTCCTCCTCTTCTTTTCCCCCACAGATGTCATATAAGTATTATGGCCTCAAGCTCTTGCCAGCTCAATTTTGTTTTCTCCCCGTTTATCTTTCACATGCGTTACCTGTGAGTAATCGAGGGCAGTTACCTCTCCCAAGAAACTCCAAAACACAACAAAACCCCACCATAAAAAAAAAAAAAACCACCACAAACCCCCACCATTTTGCAATAGTAATAATAATAAATGTTATTGAATACTTACTACGTATTAAATGTTGTGCATCTATTATTTCATTTAATACAACAGCCTTATGCAGAAGATTCTCTTATTTCCCATTTTCTATATGAGTCTCAAGATGGTTGAGTTCACAAATGTGTAAATGCTCATGTTAGGATTCAAACATAAGTCAGAAGACAGGGGTTTGCTTACTAAGTTACAATGCTTCCCACTAAATCATGTCTTTATCTTTCTGGCACCTAGGACAGAGTCTAACACAACATTTCTTCAATAACTTTCAGTCTGTGGAATCACACATTCAATTTTATTTGCATTGAGTTTGCAAATTTTTTTATCACCTTTTTTCTTCAATGAAGAATATTATATTGGGTTCACTAGATATTTTCATTAAATAACTTTCTTTAAGTAAGGATACCAAGGGTATCATTTAGATTTATTTCTGTCCCATATTATCTCTTCTAAATTTAAGTGATTTACTTAAGCTTAAAAGTGCTGGCTGTTTCAAAACTAACAAAGTGATACTTTGAAGTGAAATGGTTCCTAACCATTTTCCTGCTTCTTGACTCACCAGCCTTCCTTGGGCAGGGTTTTCTGGTTATCCTGCCACTGTCTTTAGCTTCTTTGTGGCTTCTTATAGCTATCATTTGAGGATTATGGAATCTCCATATTGGTTAGTATCATGGATGGAGAAAACCATCATCATGGTGGAAGCCGTTACTGTCATTATCTCTGTGGGTCCTGAAGGATGATGACCCTCCCAAGCACTCTCACAAGTGTTGCTTTATGGCAAGAGAAAATTCTAATTTTTAAAACAAATTTCTTTCATCCCAACCAAGTGGCATTAATATCACATCAGTCATCTTATTTGGCAAAGTGGTTTGTTACACACTTTTGTTATCCTCTTTCTAGACCGCTTTCAATACATTCCCTCAGGATTTCACAAAGTTCTCAGATCCAAATATGACCCTTTACCACTTTTGGCTTTTAGAGTCACAATGGCTCACCCACATACGATTAACTTAAAGGACTTTTAAAATTAAGTTGCCACACTAGTGGCCATATCCATAGATCTATTCTCAAGTCTCCTCACGCTTTATCTCACAAATGTATGCAATCCCAGTTTATATATCTTTCCAGGCTTTAAAATTTAGTTTCTGTTGCACCTACCTGGATTTATGATTATGCACTATGGCTTGAGCTGTTATTCTTCTCCATAGCCAGTTGACTTTGAAGTGGCTCTTGGAACCATTATCTCCACATTGGTTATAATACGGTAGACAACAAAGATAGCAGGGAACATCAGATAAGAGTTAAAATGTTAAGATGCTAGAGAAAAAAAATGGATCAAGTATTTTTTGAAGTTTCTGACAATTTATCTGTACTCCATAGGTAAAAAAAGATTTGCATGATTTGTTTTGTTCTAACTGTAGCTCTCAGTGTGGTAACTTTGAGCTTGGTTGGATATCAGGTTTGAACTTAGCATGCTATGGAAAGTATATGGAAGTGTGAGCTGGTTCAGTGTTGCCTTTTCAGCGAACAACATTGCGAGCAATACCGTATGTTGTTAGCCACTGTCAATTCGCTTTCTCTCATCTGAGAAGAAACATGCCAAACACACACAATGTTGTGAGGGTTGGGCCTCTAGGGCCTTAGACTATTTGAGGGTTCCATATTGTACCGTTTTCTTTCTACCCATTTTGCTCTCGTCTTCTTGCTTTATTTTTTTTCATTGACTCTCATATCTCATAATTAATATCCTTTTCCATTAGGCCATGGACTCTATCTGACTGATATTATGATATTAAAGTAGAAAAGGGTGACCCACTTTTAAATTTTGTAGGTCACAATTCCCCTGCGGCTCGCCGGCGAGCTGCACCGTCGGGACGCCCGCGCATGCCCCCTTCCTCGCTCTGGGCTCGACGCTGCCCATATAGCAAAGCGCGCAGGTGGGAGGAGCTCCTCGTCCACCTGGAAGGCGCAGCTCGCCCTGGGCAGGTAAGCCAGGCTGAGGTAGGCTGAGGTAGACTGGGAGCTGGGCGAGGCTGCCGACCCACTTGGGCCTCGAGTGGCCGTTTTGGGACTGAGGACTTTCTGGACTGGGGGGTCCAACCTCCCTAGTCCCCGGGCTCGCTTCCGCCGCTGAGTGCTCTGCTGGCTCGGTGACGCCGGCCAGCCCCTGACACTGGCAGGTCGACGGCTGGCGCTGGGGGCGGAAGTGCTGGGTCGGGCGGGCCAGGACTTCCGGTTAGAGCCGAGGGCTTCTGTTAGGCCTGCTCCAGTGGCGGCGCGACAGCACCGCGACGTCGGGGTCCCGACCATGCAGATGATGGGCGGAGTGGGCAGAGGGGCGGGACTTGAGCCGTAGCGGGTCGCGGCGGGGGGACCCCAGAGCAGTCACTCTGGGGCTGCCGGGGACAACTGGGCAGGGGTCCCGGGGGACAGGGTGGGCAGGGACTCGCTGAGGGACGTGGGCGGCGCCTCCTAGGCTCCCGGGACACCGCTCCAGGAACTAGGCGATGGAGGTTCCAGGGGACGCATCTGCTGGCGCCGTGGGCACGGCCTTGCGGTGCGCAGACTCGCTTGGCGAAAGCGGGCACAGGTCTCTGCGGTGCGCTGGCTGAGCGCCGCGCCGGCGTGGGGCGGCGCAGCAGGAGGATCAGCTGGCCTTAGGCATGGTGGTGGACGGCGGCCGCAGCACCTGCGGCACGGAGTAGGGCAGAGACTTGCTGATCTCAGTGGAATGTAGGAGCCACTTTGGCGGGCAGTGAGGGAATGGTTACCGTATGATACAGTCAGTACTTTTGAGCGCTTACTATATATTGTGCGCCTGCTGTTTACCTCTTATCTGTGTCCCTTGTCATCCAACGTGTGCGTTCATTCTAGCCTAAGTATTTCTCTTGGCATGTCTCAGTCCAGACCAAGACATTTTCAGGCATTTAAATGGTCAGTTTTACTTTTCATCATGAATACCCAGAGGGAGCAGCTCTTTTTCTGATAGGATATGACTATGAATAATACCGGAGTATAGCAATGGATTATTTTACTTCAGTAAAATATTGATCTGGAATGTTCCATTTTAGGGTTCTCTAACAAGAGAAGGTTGATTTCGATGAATATTGGCATCGTGGGTTGAAGTTTTACATTTATCTTAAAATATGCCATTTTCAGAATCGTAATTCATTTAAAGTTATGAAAAATTAAAGTTCATAGGGTGCTATTAAGTCCTGAAGGAATCAACTGAGACTTTTTGTAATAACAGTAATTACAAAGAAAACACTAGCATTTAGGAAGAGCATGAGGCCTCACTCTAGTTCCCGTCTTACTTCACAAGGAGAAGTAGTTTCTGGTGTAGATTCTAGGACATTTTATTGGATCACGGTCCTAGTGGGTAGAACTTGCGTAGGTAGAGCTTCTGCTCTACCTGGGTATTTTCTTTTTTTTTTTGAACTGCTCTTCATTACACTGTGTGGAAGTTATGAAAGTGCTGGAGCGTTCACATGTCACCCTGCTCTGATTTCCCTCTCCTTTCTGACTCTCCGGGTCTTATTTTTCCTCTGAGACTGGGGATGTGTACTTCAGACAGGCTTTAATAAACAGATCAGAAAAATACCAAGCATGTTTTGCATTTAGGACGATGATTCTCACTTGATCTATACACCATCTATCTCAGAATGACCTGCTAGCCAAAAGACAGATTTCTGGACCCACCCTTGAGTTATGGAATCACAATATCTGATGGTAGACAGAGGTTGCCTATCCAGCAT